>NC_057813.1:167766166-167918057 GCF_018294505.1 Triticum aestivum
CATGCATCTGAAGTGGACTGTACATGGAGAGGCCGACAGCTGGGTCCACAGCCGCACGCAAGGAAATGCCTCCTTATTACGCGCAAAATAATGATTCCTCCACCTGACATCAGGGACCCACCGAAAGTGCCTCTGTATTTCACGAAAAAAAATGTTACCACCGCTGACAACTCGGACCCACCAGCTATATCTTCGCACGCAAGCAAGTGCCTCCTTATTATGCACAAAAAAATGAATACTCCCCCTGTTAGCTGGGACCCAATATAGTGGCAGGCTGACTTGTGGGCCTACTAAGTTGACGGGGACGGAGGGCTTTGTCAACTTAGTCAATATGCACGATTCTAGCTCCAGTGACCGTACAATGTCCATCCAACGGCCGTAGTGCTTCTTCAACCTCTGGTCTTCTTCCTCCAGCCGCCCAAACCAGCGCCGGTCGTGCCTCGTGCTCCTGCCTCCCGTGGCCGGCTGTGATGCGACGGAGGCCTCACTGCCCCCTACTACTCCCACTGCTGGCCAGGCCATCCCTCTACTCACCCACATCCCATGTTATTCTGCGGCGACGATAGCCTCACACCGCAGCAAACCAGTGAACCCTCGTACTCCTCTAGGCATGGGCATCCACTGCCGCGTCTTCCCTGGCTCCGTGTCGTCCCCTTCCTAGGCCTCGCCGTCGTCCATCGCCCTGGTGCTCTCGGCGCGGCATGGTCAACGTGGTCAAGGAATGGCTTCCACCGGACGTGAACTGTACGTGGAGAGGCTGACAGCTAGGTCCACAGCCACAGCAAGGAAGTGCCTCCTTATTACGCGCAAAATAATTATTCCTCCACCTGACAGTGGGGACCCACCGGACGGGCCACCGTATTTCATGAAAAAAACGTTTCCCCCTGACTGCTGGGACCCACCAGCTACATCTTTGCACGCAAGGAAGTGCATCCGGGCAAAAAAAACGATTCGCCCCCCTGACTGCTGGGACCCACCAGCTACATCTTCACAGGCAAGGAAGTGCCTGACAATCGGGACCCACCTGGTCGAAGCGTACGTAGGGTTGTCATTCTGGTCGCGAACGTGTACGTATATACTGGTCGTTGTAGAGGCACGCACATGTCATAGTAGAGGTGCACACGTAGCATGTACACGTACGTACAACGGCGAGGGTGCAAGAAAGAAAATACGGACACGTACGTACATACGGGCAGGGTCTCGAACGCCTACTCGCGCATACGTACATGGCTGGGTCGGAACGGAGAAACAGCGTCGTCGTCGTGTTCATGGGGAGCCAACCGGCTGGGTTGGAACGGAATGCGTGGTCGTGTTCATCGGGAGGGCTTGGACGGAACAAGCGATGGAAACGAGGCCTGGCGTACCGCACAACAGAGGAAACGGACCTCCTACATTCGGAACGGGGTCCTGTTGATCGGGAGGGGTGTGGTGTACCGCAAAACGGAGGAAACGGACCTCCTACGTTCCAAATGGGGGTCCTGTTGATCGGGAGGGGTGTGGCGTACCGCAAAATGGACGAAACGGACTTGTGTTGGAGCGCTACGGTCGAAACGGGGGTCCTGTTGATCGGGAAGGGTGTGGCGTACCACAAAACGGACGAAACAGACTTGTCTTGGAGCGCTACGGTTGAAACGGGGGTCCTGTTCATCGGGAGGGGTGTGGCGTACCGCAAAATAGACGAAACGGACTTGTGTTGGAGCGCTAAGGTCGAAACGGGGGTCCTGTTCATCGGGAGGGATGTGGCATACCAAAAACGGGAGAAACGGGGGTCCTGTTCATCGGGAGGGGTGTGGCATACCAAAAACGGGACTTTACGGTATACTGTTCATCTCCACCGTCGACCTCCTCCAGCCTCCATGGGCAACCGTCGACCTCCTCCAGCCTCCACGGGCTCGTGTTCATCTAGCCTCCACCGTGCGCTACTCCACCCGCTACTGTTCAACCACCCCTCCATCGTCTACTGTTCATCCAGCCCTCCACCATCTACTGTTCATCCATCCCTCCACACCATGGGGTCCTGTTCAACCACACCTCCACGGCCACCCCTCCACCGTCTACTGTTCATCCAGCCCTCCACACCACGGGGTCCTATTCATCCAGAGGCAACGCCACCACTCACTGTTCATCCAAACCCCCCCGTAACACTCACTGTTCATCCAATCGATTGGCTTCAGTTAGCAGCAGTAGCGAAGGAATCGCTCCATCGGGTTCAGTTAACAGCCAAGCGATCGATCACTCGGGTTCAGTAACGTGTAGCCTGCAGTGCAATCGCTCGGGTTCAGTTAGAGCCCAACGCCTCGCTCGGGTTCAGTTAGAGCCACCGCCTCGCACACACGCGCGTACGTGTACAAGAGAAACGCACATCGCTCGGCCCCCGACCTCCCACCGTAACCGGCAACTTCCCGAAATTTTCCTTCCCCTCGCTTCTACCACGGTTTTTCCCGTCATGGACGGCCCAAAGAATGTCATGCAGCTGCGTGTCCGGCCCGCCCATGACGAAAAACCCATTTTCTTTCATGATTTTTTGTCATAGAGGTAGGAGCCCACCACATCTGTGATGATTCCGGGTTTTGTCACAATTATCGTCATAGATGTGTCATATGTATGACAGAAAAAATTTCGTTCGGCCCAAAATGTCGCGGATGTGTCTTTTTATTGTAGTGTATGCTTGTTTTACCTTCCTATGCTAGTTGATTATTGTTCCCATAAGTTGTTTGCGCACAAAATCCCTATGCATAGGAAGTGGGTTAGACTTAAATGTGCTAGTCATATGCTTCATGATGCTCCCATTATTTTTCAATTCTTATCTTTTATGTGAGCATCATTATCATCATCATGCCTAGCTAAAAAGGCATTAAAGAAAGTGCTTGTTGGGAGACAATCCAATATTTACCCTTACTGTTTTTGTGTGTTCACATGATTATGCTACTTTAGTAATCATATTTTATAGGTTTTGTTTCAATAAAGTGCCAAGTAGAACCTTTGGGAAACTTGGGTGAAGTCTTTATGATCTTGCTGTAAAAAACAGAAACTTTAGCGCTCACGAGAATAGCTGCCATTTTTTACTGGAGAGGGATTTTAGGTTGATTCTTTTTGCAGATGATTAATATACAAATTCCTCAGGTCCACCAATTTATTTAAGAATTGTTTGAGTTCTATAAGTATACGTTTGATACAGAGTGCTACAGACTATTTTGTTTTTGAAAGATTCTGTTTTCTATGTGATGTTTGCTTATTTTGATGAATCTATGAATATTATCGGAGGGTATGAACCATAGGGAAGTTGGAATACAGTATATATTACACCAATATGAATTTAGAATGAGTTCACAATAGTACCAAAAGTGGTGATTTATTTTCTTATACTAACGGAGCTTGCGTGTTTTGTTTTGAGTTTTGTGTTGTGAAGTTTTTAAGTTTTGGGTAAAGATTCGATGGACTATGGAATAAGGAGTGGCAAGAGCATAAGCTTGGGGATTCCCAAGGCACCCCAAGGTAATATCCAAGGACAACCAAGAGTCTAAGCTTGGGGATGCCCTGGATGGCATCCCCTCTTTCGTCTTCGTTCATTGGTAACTTTACTTGGAGCTATATTTTTATTCACCACATGATATGTGTTTTGCTTGGAGCATCATTTTATTTTGTTAGTATTTGCTTTATGTTATTTAGAATAATGTTTTTCTTCTATATTCTCAATAAAAATGTCAAGGATAGCCTTTGCCATGCTTATTTTGCAAGTATACATGTTGCTGTTTCAAAACAGAAAGTTTACCACTGTTGGAAAAATTCCCTAGAAAATTCAGAGAGCGATATAATGTTGAATCTTTTTGCATAATGAGCTCTGATAAACCTTCTACAGCGTAGTAGTTTTCTTATAATTTTTGGAGTTGGGTAAGTATGATGAATCTTGCATTATTTACAGACTATCCTGTTTTGGCATATTGCTGTTATGTTTGCATTGTTTGCATATATTTGCTTGTTTAATGATTCTATTTGAGGATAGGAGTATTAAATATGCAGAGACATTTAGTATGAAATGTTGAATAATAATGTTAGTAATTTGTTACAGTAGAAAATGATAAGGTTATTGCATTGTTTTATACTAACTTATCTCACGAGTTCTTGTTGAGTTTTGTGTGGATGAAGTTTTTTTTTGAGATTTAGAAAAGGCGTGATATGAGAGGAATTAAGGAGACACAAAAGCTCAAGCTTGGGGATGCCCAAGGCACCCCAAGATAATATTCTAAGAAGTCTCAAGCACCTAAGCTTGGGGATGCTCGGTAGGCATCCCACCTTTCTTCTTCAACAATTATCGGTTAGTATCGGTTGAGCCTAAGTTTTTGCTTCTTCACATGAGTCGTGCTATCCTTGCAATGCTATTTTATTTTGTTTTGCTTGCTGTTTAAATAAATACCAAGATCTGAAATTCTTAAATGAGAGAGAGAGAGAGTCTTCATATAAGCTACATAATTATTTAACTACTCATTGATCTTCACTTATATCTTTTTGGAGTAGTTTGTCATTTACTCGTGTGCTTCACTTATATCCTATGAGTAAATGGTTGAATGAGTTGAATGTCACAAATCTGAAATTATATATGTTTCATTTGCTTATCCCATGGGGAGTAATGACTTCACATCTAAGAAGTAGAGGTAGTAAATTTATTGAAGGTTAGCAGCATTGTATTGGTCATTTGAACAATTCATGAAAGAATATTGAAGGAAGAGAGATTTCACATATAAATACACTATGTTAGACATCTTTTATAATTGTGAGCACTCATTAAGTATGACATGCTAAAGAGTTTATGTTGGACAAGGAATACAACGTAATGGGTTATGTTTTCTCACATCTCAGTTAAAGTATATTGTCATGGATCATTCAAACATGTTGAGCTTGCCTTTCCCCGTCATGCTAGCCAAAATTCCTTGCACCAAGTAGAGATACTACTTGTGCTTCCAAATATCCTTAAAACCCAGTTTTTGCCAAGAGAGTCCACCATACCTACCTATGGATTGAGTAAGCTCCTTCAAGTAAGTTATCATCGGTGCATGCAATAAAAATTGCTCTTTAAATATGTATGATGTATTAGTGTCAAGAAAATAAGCTTTATATGATCTTGTTATGTAAGCAATAAAAGCGACGGACTGCATAATAAAGGTCCATATACAAGTGGTAATATAAACTGACGTTCTTTTGCATTAAGATTTTGTGCATCCAACCATAAAAGCGCATGACAACCTCTGCTTCCCTCTGCGAAGGGCCTATCTTTTACTTCATGTCTTTTACTTTATGCAAGAGTTAAGGTGATCTTCACCTTTCCTTTTTTTCATTTTATCCTTTGGCAAGCACCTCGTGTTGGAAAGATCCTGATATATATATCCAATTGGATGTAAGTTAGCATGAACTATTATTGTTGACATCACCCAAAGGTGAATACATTGGGAGGCAACACTATAAGCCCCTATCTTTCTCAGTGTCCAATTAAAATTCCATAACCATAAGTATTGCATGAGTGTTAGCAATTGTAGAAGACTATATGATAGTTGAGTATGTGGAGTTTGCTAAATCAAAGCTCTGACATAGACACTTCCTGAAAATAAGATGAATTGTAATTGTTTGATGACTAAGAATGAAGTTTGCTAGTTTTCAAGAAAGTTTATGGTCTAAGCCTTAACATGTGAATAGCTTGTTACTTGATCGTGAGAAGTTTTATGAGATGAACTACTGTTTGACATATAATGATGCTAGAAAAGGTGATTGAAATTATCATTGATCAAACTTGTGCACCTGCTAGCATTCACACTTCATAAATTCTTTCTTTTATCATTTACCTACTCGAGGATGAGCAGGAATTAAGCTTGGGTATGCTGATACGTCTCCAACGTATCTATAATTTATGAAGCATTCATGCTATTTTATTATCTGTTTTGAATGCTTATGGGCTTTATTATACACTTTTATATATACCTTTGGGACTAACCTATTAACTGGAGGCCTAGCCCATATTGTTGTTTTCTTGCCTATTTTAGTGTTTCGAAGAAAAGGAATATCAAACGGAGTCCAAACACAATGAAACCTTCGGGAGCGTTAATTTTGGAACGAACATGATCCGGGAGACTTGGAGTTCATGTCAGAGAAGCTTCGAGGAAGCCACGAGCGTGGGGGAGCCCCCCCTACTGGGCGCGCCCCCTGTCTCATGGGACCCTCGAGCGTCCCCCGACCGACTTCTTTCACCTATATATTCCCATATACCCTAAAAACATCAATGGAGAAGATAGATCGGGAGTTCCGCCGCCGCAAGCCTCTGTAGCCACCAAAAGCTAATCGGGACCCTGTTCCAGCAACCTGTCAGAGGGGGGATCCCTCATCGGTGGCCTTCTTCATCATCCTGGTGCTCTCCATGACGAGGAGGGAGTAGTTCACCCTCGGGGCTGAGGGTATGTACCAGTAGCTATGTGTTTGATCTCTCTCTCATGTTCTCTCTATGGTATGATCTTGATGTATCGTGAGCTTTCCTATTATAGTTGGATCTTATGATGTTTCTCCCCCCTCTACTCTCTTGTGATGAATTGAGTTTTCCCTTTGAAGTTATCTTGTCGGATTGAGTCTTTAAGGATTTGAGAACACTTGATGTATGTCTTTCCGTGCTTATCTGTGGTGACAATGGGATATCACGTGATCCACTTGATGTATGTTCTGGTGATCAACTTGTGGGTTCCGCCCATGAATCTATGTATAGGGGTTGGCACACGTTTTCGTGTTGACTCTCCAGTACAAACTTTGGGGCACTCTTTGAAGTACTTTGTGTTGGTTGAATAGATGAATCTGAGATCGTGTGATGCATATCGTATAATCATGCCCACGGATACTTGAGGTGACAATGGAGGAGCTAGGTGACATTAGGGTTTTGGTTGATTTGTGTCTTAAGGTGTTATTCTAGTATGAACTCTATGATAGATTGAACAGAAAGAATAGCTTCATGTTATTTTACTACGGACTCTTGAATAGATAGATCAAAAAGGATAACTTTGAGGTGGTTTCGTACCCTACCATAATCTCTTCGTTTGTTCTCCTCTATTAGTGTCTTTGGAGTGACTCTTTGTTGCATGTTGAGGGATTGTTATGTGATCCAATTATGTTATTATTGTTGAGAGAACTTGCACTAGTGAAAGTATGAACCTTAGGCCTTGTTTCCTATCATTGCAATACCGTTTGTGTTCACTTTTATCATTAGTTACATTGCTGTTTTTATACTTTCAGATTACAAATACCTTTATCTACCATCCATATTGCACCTATACAATTTACCATTGTATTGGGTGTATTGGGGACACAAGAGACTCTTTGTTATTTGGTTGCAGGGTTGTTTGAGAGAGACCATCTTCATCCTATGCCTCCCACGGATTGATAAATCTTAGGTCATCCACTTGAGGGAAATTTGCTACTGCCCTACAAACCTCTGCACTTGGAGGCCCAACAACGTCTACCAGAAGAAGGTTGTGTAGTAGACATCATGGGTCTCTTTTGTTCCAAAAAAAATTGTCAAAAAGTTTCGACTCATTTGGAGAACTTTCATTTCTGCACAAAAAACAACACCACAATAGTTCTGCTGAAAACATCGTTAGTCCGGTTTAGTTCCATGCAAATCATACCAAAACCATATAAAACTATTGTAAATATGGCATGAATACTTCATAAATTATAGATACGTTGGAGACGTATCACGCTCCAATGGAGTTCGGCGAGCATAAAGTGGAGACCCACGCGAGGGAGACGGATCTCTCGATGGTGTACACCAAAGACCCAGCCGTAGTCGATGACTACATCAACATTGTGGAGCAGTTGCTTGCTCGAGATAAGTACAAGGTGGTCGGCATCGACCTCCAGTACACTGATGGTCATCCGGCAAAGATCAGAAGGTTGTCGTTGCCCAGTTGTGCGTGCGCCATCATGTGCTCATCTTCCACTATTGCATGGCCACAGAGCCTTGCGGCCGTTTCGACGGGTTTGTCAACAACATCGACTACAAGTTCTCTATGGTGGAAGCCTGCAATGTGTAAAGGCACTCAAGGTTACAGGCTCGGCCTTCAAGAACCTTGTTGAAATCCGTGGCCACTACAGGGTATGGGGCAACACGAAGAAGGACTCCCTGGTTGAACTTGCCTCAGCCATCATCGACCCCTACTACGAAAAGATGAAGCAGGATGCTAAGAGAACAAATCCTGTATCCTAGCACGGGGCCTGGACGCGGCAACTGGATGAACCTCACCTCAGGTTCGCGACCAAGAGGGTGTACACATGCTACGAGATGCACGGGCAGATCATTGACAAGACGAACTGCCTCATTACCGAAATCGATGAGGTTGGATCGAGCCACAAGCAGAGCAGTAGCGGCAAGCGTCCCAAGAAGTAGATGATGATCAGATGATCGTTTATCCTAGTTAATTATTTATGTAATATATAGTTGATTTTGATGTGTGAAATTTCATGTGTGTAGTAGCCGCCTATGTAATTGGATGTTTAATTTGGTTATTCAACCATGTCCCTATAAGTGTGTGTGTGTGTGTGTGTTGTTGTTGTTTTTTATGCAATCCCAATGCACAACACACACGTATTATTAGCAGCAAGCGTCTGTGTTATTATCGTTCTTCGCACACATTTCTGATTACAGGCCTGTTTGCCATGTATCACACACATCTTGTTAAATTGAACCGTCTCTGTTATCTTCGCTCAACGCAAACAGTTCATCCGAGTGAACTATTTGCCCTCTATCGCACACACCTTGATCTGACTGGCCGTTTCTTTTGTTCCGCCAAATCACAAACAATTCATCCGAGTGAACTGTATGCCGTATATCGCACACACCTTCATCTGGATGCTCGTTTCTGTTCTTCTGCCTCATCGCAAACAGTTCATTGAACTGAACCGTATGCCCCGGATCGCACATGCAACTAAGTTCTGAACCATGTTTGATGTATCCGCCATCGCAAACGTTTTGCATCTTTTTGATGATTTTTTTACATCACCGTTTGTGACTAATGCATTGCACACAGTTTCGTCGAAGGATCTCTGATTGTAGTGTCGCGTTAGCAGTATCCTGCAGTAGTGGTATGTTTTCTTTCAAGAGGGAAGCCTCTAGTGAAACCTATGGCCCCCGGGTCTATTTTCCTTCATATGGTCTTAAATCTCATTTTGCTCATCTTGAAAATTTAGTGGGCCAAATTCCCGATGAACAAACTGAATTGGTAAATAAGATGACCGCTAAACTGGATTTTTTAAATAATGATGAAGATCTTAAAGTGATTGGTGTGGCTCCTATTGAATCTTTGTTTTCTAATATAAATCTTTATAAAGGTGGGACTGGAGATGAGTCAAACTAGATGATTCCCCCGCGCGTTGCTGCGGGAATTCTTAGTCCTACGCCAGGTGGTAATGCATAAATAAAATAACTTGTTTGAATAAGATGGATATATGATCTTAAGATGATATATTTTTTTGGAATGGACATAATACTTGCAGTATAATTATAAAGATAGCAAATATATTTTTATGGCATAAGTAATCTCATATCATTTACATTAACAATATTGTATATAAACACTCTAAGAGCCGGATTCTCAAACGGAGATGCGATGAAAGGTTATGTACAAATTCCCATTACTTATTGTGTATTATATGTGAGTCCTGTTGTAAATATATCTTCTGCATGTTATTACATAAGCTCTACATAATATGACCAAGTTGTTCATACATAAAAGCAAGTGTAAAAATAGGGTGTGTTGCAAAAACATTAGTTTGTTCTTGTTTTAACATCTCTGGTAGCTTTTATAATAATTAGTGTGAACACCTACGAACATATTCCTCTTTCCAAATGAGACGGGTATGCTCTGAGGTGAAGCTAATGCAGGTAGTAGTAGCGGATACTTGACATGAAGGGATGATACCGTACTCATGCTTCATCTAGCTAATGATAATATGAAATCCCTACTATGAAATCTCTACAAAATATTAGAATGGGCTAATGAGTCTGGGCATTATATGCAAGCCATACAAAATTCTGATAGATCGTACACTGAGATTGGACAAAGATCAGTAACATTGTGCATGTAGAATATAAGTAAAGAAGATGGAACTTCTCAATTGACAGAACCAATGAATATTTTGAGGAGAGATCAATTAATATTGCAGCTGAAAGAAAATAGAAGGTGCCTGGAAGAAATGACGATGTAAGTGAAAGCAACATATCAATCACCTGCTACTTGAGCAGGAAAAAGAAGGTACCTACGTACACATACATGGAGGTAAGAGGGCAGAGGGAATTGCAAGCTTTCCCTTTTTAATAAAGTGTCTAAGGCATTAAGACAATCGGCAAGAGCACCATCGAAAACTAAAAAGTGCACTGGAATAGCACCACTTGAGCTATCAAATGCTTAATAAAAAAATTTAATGGCACACCTGCTAGTTTGATTCACAGCGTTAAAGCTTGTGCTAAGCAATTCAGTAAGCATATCCCAACAAAGCAGTAGGAGCAGCAAATGAGCAGAGATATTGAATTAACTTAAAAGGTGGGTTCCTCCAGAAACAATGACATAAAATTAATCTCTAGAAGAAAAACTATGTCTGAAAACTATAGATGTTCTAGGACTAAAGGTGCCAATGACCATGGGAAATAAATAACAGGAATTCCAGCGCTTTAAGCATGGAATAAACAGAATAATAAATGCATGAATAGTAAGGAAAATCAGGTGACTATGAAAGAACAAAGTAAAGGCACATGAATTTCATCTTGGCAAGGTGATGATCTATGGTATGAGCCATGGAGATGGATTCAAAATCACAATTTCTTGGCTGCAAATATATGGGCATGAAGTCAGGTATACTATTTAATAACTTTTATTTTGAAAGAAAAGGCAGAGCAGTTTCTGCCTTATGCATTTCAAAACATGTATGGAACATGACTGACCGAGGTCAATTACGTGAAGGTAATGTTACGTTGTGCGGAAAGTACAGCTGGCCATTACCAAGCTGTGTTAAGCTAGAAACAGAGGAGTGGAAAGAGAAAAGAGGTACAGGTTATGTATTAACTTTGTTAACAGGTTAACTGAACCTTGGTCCTGTGACTTCTGGCTGTTGGGAGCAGTGATTAAAATATGCTTTTGTACCTGATTAGATTAATTACGTTGTATCTGATTTTGTACCTACAATATGCAAGATCAAGTTAATTAGGCAGATCCCAACTGCAAAGAGCCATGTTCTTCCTCGCCCAATGCAAGGCACGCCTACCGGCTCGCCGAGCTCATGCCAGAGCAAAGGGAGGACCGAAGGGGCTTCACGACGGGAAGCAGCAAGGTTCATGTTGCCTTGCGATGGAGCGGAGTGGAGTGTGGAGGGCGGCTCAGCCGAGTGAAGCGGATGCGGAAGGTCAGAGGCGCCCGGCTAGGTGAAGCTGATGTGGGGCACTGGTCAGGCGCTGCAGGTCCCCGACGACACCTTTCTCTTCTCTTTTTTGAAAGGTACACCGCGCAGTATTACTGGACTTGTATTAAGGTAGTACTCCTACAACAGTACAATACGCAAAGGACGACGAAGCCGCAGACGTAGAAGAACACCTGCAGCCAACCCTGGTCACGGAGAAACACCATCGCTCGATGCTCTCTGCGCCGCAGTTGTAGTCCGCCCTTGAAGGAGAATCTTGAAGGCGATAAACACGCATCAGACGGAGACACCCTCCATGCCTCGTCAAGATCGCGGCGGAATACCCCACCTGAATAGGTTGAGGCCTGATTCCGCGGAGATCGAGCCACATCTTTGAGAGCTGGATTCTGGCGGTGGCGACCGAAGATGAGATGAGCAGACGAAGCGCTGCTTTGTTCATTAGAGAAAATGCGGTGAGAGCCGTGGAGGTGGAGCCATGGAGGATACGATGCATCTGGTCTTTTAGAATGATTTGTATGTATCGCAAGGAGAAGCAGTATTGCGATCATATGGAGATCAAGCTAATTTATAGGGAGGGCAAAAAAAGATGCAAGGAAGGGGAGAAGACGGCGAGAGCGGCGATAGCGTGCTCGGGCGCGCGCGCTCCTGGTATGAGAGCGAATGGAGCATGGTCACGTGGCTGGTGGCAGTTATGACTGCCGGAAATGCAGATTCGTATTAGCGCGATAAATGGCGGATACACTGTAGTGGCACCGTATACTCGACTTGTCGGAACGATGCATTGCCGTGAAGGAATTCCACCATGATGTACGGCTGGACTGGTGGTACAGGTCCTATAGAACGAGGTGTCCAACAAGGGGTGGGGCCATTTAATACGATACCTCAGGTTGACTGGACCTTTTTTTCTGTATACCCTCCCTCTGATGCTTATTGAAGAATCAATTACATTTTTATAGCTTGCCTCCTGGTCGTTAATTACATTCGGTGTAGATTCATACATAAATTTTGAAAAAATGATACGAGCCGGCCTTACAATATGTATTTCGGGTACGTTTGATTACATTTCCGGTATGTTCGTTAACTCTATGTTAATTCAGCTGGCACACGCTCAATACCTACGTGTGAGTCCCACCTGTGAGTAGCAAGGAAAGAAAGGAAAACCATTATACAAAAATAAAGTGATAGCCGCTGCACCACCTGGTAGTTTCTGTCAATAGTGGAGAAAGACGTTACTTATACTCTTTAGAAGAATAATTGATTTGGAACCAAAACGTTGCATCAAGGTTTGAACAAGTGTTTTTTTCTTCTTGATTTTGGTATTTTTCATTAGATTGAAAAAATTGAAGTGATATTTTATTTTGGATTCAAACTCAAGAGTGTCGCACGTGTCCCGCAGTAGCAACTGCACCACATGCTATTTCTGGTTAATGTTATGTAAT
This sequence comes from Triticum aestivum, assembly GCF_018294505.1. Taxonomy (NCBI): domain Eukaryota; kingdom Viridiplantae; phylum Streptophyta; class Magnoliopsida; order Poales; family Poaceae; genus Triticum; species Triticum aestivum. The sequence continues at coordinate 167,779,045 of NC_057813.1, forward strand.
GCTATATATATTTAATCCGGAAAATTGTCTTCAATCTAAAATGTGTGTTGCACGGGTTTACTGTGTGAGTGCTTCTCTCATCACCATTTTTCCTGGTCGATTGGTTATGGAAAATTCCGTGAGCCCATTTTTTAGAAGATGCTCATATGCAGATGTTTTCACATAACAACTTTTGTCCAAATGATAGGGTGTGAACCATAACGGCTCATATGCAAAAGGTATTGATGGAGAGTTAACGACAATTACATAAATGTACTCAAAAGTATCTGAAACACAAGTTGTAGGATTGATTTATGTCAATTTCAAGTTTATGTATATATGTGTACATCCAGTGCAAGTTTATGTATCAAAATTCTACCTAACGAGAGTGGCGTTTTGGCACATGGGAGCATATGCTCCTGGATTTTAAATTGTGTTGAAACATATTTTGAAATGTAACAAAATTCTGACAAAATGATTCTCGCGTACATCTTGACATTCTAAGTGCATACAAACTCGTTTCGTAGAAAACCGACAATTTTTGTGTCACATGCAAAAAAGACAAAATTTAGTGTTAAAAAAAGGATTTTCATGAGACTTTTTGTGTCTTTTTTACACAAGGCATATAAAATGTCGGTTTTTCATGAAACTTGGCGTGCGCACATACAATGTTGAGATGTGCGTATCAAATTTGTGTTCGGAATTTTTTGACATTTTGGAATATATTTTTTGATGGCAGGAGCATATACTCCCATGTGCCAAAGGGAATTCCTATCTAACGGAAGCGGTATATTGGCTCTCGGGTGTATATGCACCCATGGGTGAACAGTGGAATAGTTAAAATAGTTTTTAAAATCTTTTTTTTGGTGATGCGATATGCTCATGTACATAAAGTCCGTGCCAAATTTTGTAGAGTTTAGACATTTCAGTAGCTCTTAGTAAAGAAGACAAATTTTGGGCCTATGAGAAACTTTTGAAAACAACACTTTTCGGATCTCTTTTTTTTCATGAGCTCCTCAAATGTCATTTAGCCACGAATTTTTTCATGCACCCGGCGCACTGAATCATCCTGGATTCAAATTTTCTTCAGTTTTATTGAATTGTTTTTGCTATTTTTATTTTATCGTTCACCGGGGGTGCAGATAAGCTTGGGCACCAAATCAAATGTACAGCAAACAGTTGATGTATATGGTTCAACGTCTGGCTCTACTAGCGCTATCCGTTGACACATTTGAACGGTGTCTGCGGACGGACATTTAGTGTGTTCATTTTGATGGACAGCGCTTGGAGGCCTAATTATTCTCTTATTCTTTTTTTTTTTTGCGGTGGAGGCCTAATTATCCATCGGCACATAAGTACATTTGTTTCCGGATGTAGAATGGCATATAAGCCAGCGCTGGGAGCTCCAGTTATCGGAATCCTCGAGGGTATATGGTCTACAGCAAATCGGCCATGCTCGTCGCCCAGCTGAAAAAATCTCTATTCTTCTTTTTTCGGGGAAATCTCTACCATAGTCGCTTCCTTGGAAGTTGCAAGATTTTTCTGCAAATCTAAAAAATGTGGGGCTCCTTAAAATATGATTGCGATGAGACACCATCGACGACCGACCTGCCGGGCGTCAGTCACGGATATCATTTTGACCGAACAAGCAGGCTGGTACAGGACACAGCGGCTCTCACGTACCTGGCGGAAAGCTCTACATGTGGGTCCGCTCTTTACCTATATGGCAGGGAATACTTAATTTGCGTCTGTGCTAGCTATACACCCCATAATACCTGATACATCCCGCATCCCCATGCAAACGTGCGCTTCTCGATTCCGGGAGCGAGCGAGCTCGTCCCCTCCTGTGAATTACTGAGAAGACGGCACCTTTTTTTCTTGATCGCCTAGATCAGTTCCCGTCTAGTCGTTTCTCATGGATTTCGTGAGTATCTATGATGTGGGCTACTTTAATTGCCAGTTCGCTAGTGGGAGAAAAGAAGAAAGTATACTTTTCCCCCTCAAATTCTTCCTCAGGCCTCGTTTGGCACAAGGGGATTTGGGAGGATTTCGGAGGAGGGGATTTGGGAGGATTTGGTGAATCCCTCCCTTCCACCCAATCCCCTCAAAACCCCTTGAATCCCCAAAACCCCTCCATCCCCAATCCTCTTCGTTTAAAATTTCTGTTTGATAGGCAGGGTTTGCCAAATTGACATAATATGGTATAGAACATCTAAAAATTCAATCTTTACAATGTAACTAACTCCCTTGTATCCTTGCTACGGAATTGTAAAGGCCACCTAATAAAAATGAGAAAAGTTGCTACAAGGGGGACAATTTAGCTGTAGTTTTTCCCAGCAGCAACATAATTTTGCATGACTCGAAATCAATATATCATCACAACATCATAATTTATCATAACAACATGACTTTGAATCCCAAATCCCAGGAATCATAATTTATCATGACAACATGATCTTTCGCAGCAACAACAGTTCATCACAGCCCCAACATAATTTTGCAGCAAAGATAACGCAACACAAGTACTTCTGGAATAGCTCAAGATCAGTTATAATTTCGCATACAGATATATCCATCTTTTGGTGTCATGATCATCTATCTTTGAGAATCTGAGAGAAAGTTATCCCTCCAGCTTGTTTATTGTTGCTTCTTTTGGTGCTTGAGAACCTGATGAAACAAAAAGAGATGAATATTAGAGTGCCTTCAGAATAACTTATAACTATAAGTTTTGCTAGATGAACATTAGAGTGCCTTCTGGAACATAAGTAGGCCTGTAGTACATCAAGTTTCAGGAATAGAACAAGCAAGGAGTATTGTACTTGTAGTAGGAGCATTGTACTACTAGCAAGAAACAAGAAATAAGTTTGTTGGCAAAATTATGTATTCTAAGCTACAGAATGGTCGTCATCCATAACTTATGAAGAGTTGAGGTTTCAACGCTCAAGAACAAGTCCATTATATGACAAAATAATAAGCCACCACGCCTAACGACATCCATGCTCCGAGCACCGCCACCCAGATGCAGCAAGGATGGACAAGCATCGTCATGCCACTAATCTCATCATTGCAGTTCACATACCCAAGCACTCTCTTAAAAAAGGCATACTCAAGTCAAGCATTCAAACTTCCGAAGTTAGCTATCGTTCAGTTAAACATAAAACCCAAACATTCCAACTTCCCAGTTTAGCTACCGTTCAGTTTCAGGAAAAAAAGGAGTTACTTCCCCACAAAAAGAAAACGGAGAAAGGAGTCAGCTAGCTTTCTTGCAGACTATACGTACGTGTGAAACATAGAATCAGATCACGCAAGTTATACAGCAGGTCATACATATGTTTAGAAAACAAAATAAAGCAACAGCCAGCAGATAATCTTGAGCAGATGCAGCAGAGTGAGCTACAATATGAAAAAACCACTGCAACTATGTAAGCCACAACACCCATACAAATACATGAAAACATCGCCACACTTCGCCAACAGCAAACCGCCTGATGCCTATGTATTATATATAGGGGTGGAACGAAGTAGTCCCAAATTTAAAATAAATATAGGAGTTCAGGAGAGACAAAGTTGAGTTGTTATAAATACTGCAAATGGGGTTGTGTGTATGTGCAGGTTCGCCTCAAGGCACACAACCATGAGATGAACTATAGTGCGAGTTTTTTGCCAGGAGCTTCAGAGCACAAATAAGTTTAGACAGAATTGCCAGAGTTTTCTAGACAGATTCAAACATGTAGACTAGACAGATTCTGTCATATGTAATAACTCGGCACCACCAAAAACCTTGGCAGATTTGATTTGATTTGTTAGCCGTACTACAACAAAATGAGGGAGTGCTAAATGATAGTGACACTAGGTTCATGAGATATTATATTATCAACTAGATAGATGTTCACAGGAGCAAGAACAACAATCTTAGTTTTCATGAAGTGGGGCAAAATGTCACAAGAGAAATGGAGTAAGGTACCTTACCTTAAGTACGTTGAGTCAACTCTGCCATTTCGCTCCGAAGAAACACTGCAGCACTCTCTTCATCTTCGGCGGCAGAATTAAGAAAGATCTCACGGTTCTCAACACTTTTGAACACTTTGTAGGCAGTGGCTCGTTCATCGCGGCGGATGCTTTCCATCTTGTGCAAAACAGCAATGCACTTGCTGATGGAGAATTCTTGGGCATTTTTTGCCCCGACCAATAGAGCAGACTCTTCCGCTTGCTTTCGTTTGATCTCCACATATTGTGCCATCACTTCCACCATAGGATCATCACGCTTCTTACCCTTCTTTGATTCCTTCACATGCTTGTTGCTTGAAGTAGCAGCACCACCTCTTTGTGTAGCATCTCTTGAACCATCACTTGGGGCAGCACCTCTTGGACCATCACTTGGGGCAGCATCACTTGAACCATCACTTGGGGCAGCATACTTGGACCATCACTTGGGGCGGCATCTCTTGGATCATCATACATGTGTAAATCATCACCGTATTGATTCAGGTCAAAAGAGAAGGCAGTCTTCTCTCTTTCAACTTCGAGATCACCATCACTCACTTCTGTAACCTCAGTTGATGTGAAATTGAAGTTACCTTCTGCTATATGCCCTGCACAAACACCCAAGTTATCATTAAAGGCCACACAGCAATGAAATGAAAATTCATTATAAAGGACAACAAAAAGAGAGGAAATGAAAATCCATTCAACTCAGTAACTCACCATCATACAGATCACCAAGCTTATCGTAGAGGGGAAAGGGCTTATTCTGGAACTTAGCAATTTCTGGCCACGACTGTATATATAAAAGAAATGATTTATCAAACTTAGACTGCTCAAAAATAAGATTGATTACAAAAGAATGGAATACAAGTCATCAAGTTTTGCAAAGACAAAATGTACAAGAAAAAGGCTAACTTCTCCTCCACCTTAATTCTTTTATCCGATATCAGATTTTCTCTTCTAAGGTAAGATGCCAAAGCCCGAAAGATACGTGGCTCCATCCTATAAGCTACTAGGCAATTCTTCACATGGCCTGTAAGGATATCATCAACCCGCTTCTTGCCATATAAGATGGAGCTATGACGCTGAGTTCTCTCGATTGGCCCTCTACTACGCATTCGATGCAATACGGACAGAATAAAGGACATCATATCTTCATCATCCTCGCTTCTCCTCTTCCTAATTCGATCGATAATCTTGGAGTTCATCTCAGCACTAAAACTAGAATCAGGAAGCAACAAATAAGAACTACATTTTAATGGTTTACTTGACTTGAAGCAAATTATTAATAAGACATACACACATAGTAAGACTACAAGAGCCATCAAGTAGGATATAGTACTTCGGTTAAGACATGATAGAAATAAGGTCAAGAGGCCAAAAAGTTGGTGTATATTACCGAATTTAGGCGTGACAACTGGATCCCAAGATGGACGCAACTCGTCCACCCCAACAAGAATCCAAGCAGCAGGCCTCTGTCAAAATAAGACATACCAGCAGCATGTAAGATGACACACAATCATTCATATATACTATAGAAACAAACATCCCTACTGCATTGTTCCACCAACACTCGCGGAGAATTAACCAAAAGTTACATATTACCGGGGAAAAGGCCAGCTCTTCGGTCGGGGTTAAGGAGGCTGATGGTGGTTGAGCGTGGAAGAGGCTGCAAGGTCCATGGAGGGAGAATAAGTTAGCAAGGTCCATTACATAGATTCAGTTCAATGGAAATGCTAGCTAGCTAGATAATAAATGAATGACAGAAATGAAGTGAGATAATCTAAATCTTATGATAAATAATTCTGAATGTTGACAAATAACTTGAGCACATCAACCATGTATAGATGTGTGTATGAGTATATGAAAGACAGACTGGAAGATAATAACCTAGCAATTTTTTTATAACGAATCATCACAATCTGTAGGTGACACAGAAAAAATATGACATCTCCCTCGAATGGGCTCATTTTTCATTGTTGTACATTACTGTTGGCCTGAGGAACTGCTGAAAACAAATTGTAGTGCCTCTCAAGTTTGTTGTCATTGCACTGGAACACAACATTTACATTACTTTCTAAAAAGATACGGCAGTATTCAGTTTAGATGAATAGAAAAGCCAGTGTTGGTAAGATCGTCACTGATATAGATATAGTAGTACCACAGAAACTACTACTACTTGCAGATAAGCAGAGTCAGCAGCAGAGATACATCAGCCAGCCACAATTGTCACGGCAAAACTAGTTCAGTAGAATACTAAATTGAACATGGACAAGTCTTTGGCCCTGGAATAAATTTACTCTTAAAATAAGAAGATATCCAAGCGGTAGGATTCTATCAAAATAAGAACATATCTAAGTTGAGAACACAGGGAGAAGATAGCACAAGGCCATCCTATCCTGTACACTGCGGCATGCATGTTCCTGTGAGAGCATGTTCATTTTGATTGTATCCTGTACATTGTTGTACTATGTCACACAAATATGTAGGAGTGATCCGACTACTCATCATAGAAATCTCATATGAGAACATCCATCCAAAAATTTCATGACCAAATTATACTGAAAATCAGGTTGGCATCCATCCAAATATATTATACAAATTGCATATGTAATCAGGGTAGTTCTAATACAATGTAAGATGCATGGGAGTTGCGTGTTGCAAGAAAAAAGCATCAGTCTATTAGGACAAATCAAGTAACGGACATGCTTCAGAATTCAATTTCAAAAACCAATAAACACCAAAATTTGGTAATGGTATATATATCAAGCATGAATACAATTTATGTAAACACAAAATCACAAGGGAGGATTTTATGTTCTAATCATATGACTATATTACAAAAGCGAGCAAATGAGAAAGCATATGTCGAACATTCATAACACTGACAGCTGGTTATCAAGTACAAGTATCCGCTTCCAGCAAACCCTGTACATACCAAGTTGCCGACTAATGATCACATTGTCAAGTCAGATTAAGCGAGTCAGTAGTTAGTTCCCCAGAAAAAGTGCAGAGCATATATATATTGAGCGATATACATGACCATATCCACTAGAATTAGAAATGGTTGTGCTCTCCTTGACAAGGAGCAAAGCAAGAAACAGTTGTGATAGATAGTGACATCGTAGACACACTGTACAGTACAGGCAATTCCCTGCAAGATCTTAACAAGTCACTATCTGCAAAAGCTCTTGAGAGGATAGTGGAAACAATTTAACTCATTATCTGCTCATTAGCTATACACTAAGAGCAAACTGATTTACTTGTTTACATGGTAGCTTACAGGCCAACATTGGCAGGTTCAGAAAGAGTAATTTGGCCATTAACACGAGATGTTCAACAAATCCTACAGTACGACGAGCAATCACCATCACCATCAGAAAATCACGGCAATCTCGCCGGATAGGGTTAGGGTCCATGTGGAGTTAGGGGTAGGAGACGGCGTTCTTGGCGAGCTTGCCGGTGATGACGAGGCGGACGGAGGACGTGCGGGATGTGGCAGCCATGGCGGCGGGGAGAGGAAGGGGGAGGAGGGGAGGGGCGGGGCGGCGATGACTTACCACCGGGGAGAAGGCCAGTATGCTGGAGGAGTGACACCGGCGTTGAGGCGTTGAGGCGTCGGGGCGTCGGGCAGACTCGGGCGGCGGCGTCGGCGCTCCTCCTCTCACCGGCGGGGCTCCTCCCCTCCGTGGCGGCGGCGTTGAAGATCCGGCAGCGGGGCTCCTCTCAGTGGCGTGGAGGAGGCTGGCGGCGTGCGCTGGGACGAGAGATTCCCTGAGTCCTTCGACGAGGGTTATGAGTCTCGTGGGTTCGGGAGGATCGAAGGGGATTAGAGAGGATCGGCCCATGCAAACCCCCTGTACCAAATGGGCCGACGGGTTTTTTGGGGGTTTCTGGTCCACGCGAGGAAAATCCTCTCGAAACCCCTCCCATCCACTCGCGCCAAACGAGGCCTGATGGATCGAATTCCCCCTGAACTCTAAAACCGGATCAATCACCCCCTGGACTTTGCAAAACCAGATAAATGTAACCCCTGAGCGATTTTGAAAGGAATTGAAGGTGGTTTTCTTACCAATGATACCGACTGGGCTGTTAATGATGCTGACTGGGCAGCGGCAAGGAACGGTTTGGGGTTAAATTTCCCCATTTTCTTGACCTTCCTTTTTGCCTCTGTTCGCCGGCCGCCGGCGTCAAATTCCTAACCACCGTTGCTTCCCCGACCGCCCTGACTTCGCCTACGAGCTCCCGTGCGCCCCTCTTACCTTCTTCCCTGTCCGATTCCCTCACTCGTAGGCGTCGCCCCGCTCGAGCTCGAGCTCGAGCTCGGCCGGCATGGCCATGGCCGAGAACGGCCGTGCACGCGCCCGCCCAGCCACACCGCGCGCCTAGCCTGCAACCGCCCTTGGCCGCAACCCCGCAGCTTCGCAAATGCGCGCGCCCTCCCCTGGCCGGCCCCTCCGCTAAGCCGGTCGTGCTCGGGCGAGTTTTGCTTTCCTGGCAACTCGTACGATGCCGGGCGGGAAGGAACGAGGATGATTACACAGTGAACAAGTGGGCTCTGCAAGTAATAGCACTTGGACTTAGTTGGGATCAAAATCGCATGACGAAAATTACGTGAATCCTAGACGCCTCACATGAACAACAAAATTGACAGGGAAGCAAAGACCGGATTAATAGAACGACAGTGCTCAGATTGGTCAGAGAATCCCGGCTAGCTTACCTCATAGGCTCGAGGAGTGGAAAGAAGGGAAGGCGGAAAGATGCAAGTAGCGGCCTGAAGCACGACCGGGGTGGGTGTCGTACGAGTTCCTCCCGGCAGTGTGCGACCTCTGCCGCTGCTGCCATGCGCGAGAAGATTTACAAGGAGGCTGTCGGCGACAAGGTGCAGCAAGACAGCGGCAGGAGTGACGATATCGGCGACGTCTACATCGGCGAGATCACCATGGGACTTGCAGCATTGATCTGAACCTGTACGACGAGGTGGAGCTTGATGGATTGCTCAAGGACCGGATTTCATGGCGAATCTTTCACTGCCACGTCAACATCATTACTTGCCTAGTTAGTGATTATTGATAGACTTACTGGATCAACTAGGAGTAGATCAGTGGAATATAATCTGTATTCGGGTGTTTACCTTAGCGTTCCGGCCATTGCTGGTTCGTCGTTGGAGGTCTGCGCACGGGCAGCGACGGTCGATGTAGAAGTGCACGAGTGGCAGTGGTGGAGTGGCTGGTGGCGCTTCCCATCGCTTCAGTGCCGCCCTCTGGATCGGATTAGGGTTAGGAGTGGGGAAACAGTGGCGGTGACGAACCTCGTACCCTGTGCCCTGGTCCCCACCTCCTCTTTATAGCACTGCGCGACATGGGCCCACCAGCCTTGCTTGGGCTGGACGCCCCCGATCAGGGCGTGGGTCAAGGGCCCAATGAGCCGTTGGGCCCATTGGAGGAGAGATCAATCTAACAATTATTACCAGCCCATTCAGCATCCTTAATAAGAAAACCACCTTCAATTCTTTCCAAAACCGCTCAATGAATTTTATCCGGTTTTACAAAGTTCAGGGGGTGATTTATCCGGTTTTGGAGGTCAGGGGGATTTGATCCAACGAGGCAGATTTGAGGGGGGAAAGTATACTTTCTTCGGGAGAAAACAAAATGACTGGAAACAAATGGGCTGCCATGTACGCTGGACTAATGGGCTGCCAGTTTGCTAGCAACAGAAAACTGAACGGGCAGAAAAACAAACCACGGGACAAAAATCGAATAGACACTTTGTAGAGAGCCGATGACATGGCCGAATAGCTGAGGTGGATAGGTTGATGAGGTGGATAGGCTGATGAGGTGGATAGGTTGCATGTGAAGAGAAATAAGATAGTGGGGATCAACTATTTAGGTATTATAGATTTAGCTAGAAGGCCTCCCAATGATTCAGAGTAAAGATCTTAATGCAAAAATTGATAAGAGTGGGATTGAAGAGGTCAAAACTTTAAGTAGTGATGAACCCACTCTTTTGGATTTCAAGGACTTTAATTATGATAATTGTTCTTTGATAGATTTTATTTTCTTGTTACAATCAATGTTGAATTCTCCTCATGCTTATAATCAAAATAAAGCTTTTACTAAACATATCATTGATGCTATGATCAAATCTTTTGAAGAAAAACTTGAGTTGGAAGTTTGTATCCCTAGAAAGCTTTATGATGAGTGGGAACCTACTATTAAGATTAAGATTAAAGATGATGATTGCTTTGCTTTGTGTGATTTGGATGCTAGTGTTTCAATGATTTCAAAAACTTTATGTGATGTGTTAGGTTTCCTTGATTTTTGATGAGTGTTCTTTGAATTTGCATCTAGAGGAGTCCACTATTAAGAAACCTATGGGAAGGATTAATGATGTTCTTATTGTTGCAAATAGGAATTATGTGCTCGTAGATTTAATTGTTCTTGATATAAATTGCAATCCTACATGTCCTATTATTCTTGATAGACCTTTCCTTAGAACAATTGGTGCAATTATTGATATGAAAGAAGGAAACATTATATTTCAATTTCCATTAAGGAAGTTCATGGAACACTTTCTAAGAAAAAAATTAAGTTTCCATATGAATCTATTATGAGAGCTACTTATGAATTGCATACCAAAGATGACAATACCTAAATCTATGTTTTATGCCTAGCTAGGGGCGTTAAACAATAGCGCTTGTTGGGAGGCAACCCAATTTTATTTTTGTGTTTTTTGTTTTTGGTTATTTTTTTAAATAAATACACATTATTTCTTCTCTAGCAATTGTGTTTTGGTGTTTTAGTTAGTGTTTGAGCCAAGTAAGACCTTTGGGATGGCTTACGATGATAGTTGTTTTGATCTTGATGAAAAACAGAAAAAATTTGCGCTTAGTAAAATAATTTTAAAAAAATCACAGAAACGTGCTTTTGATTTAAATTTTTTACACCAGATTGATATACAAATTACCCAAGTTATCCTAATGTTTCAGAATTTTTAGGGTTACATAAGTATACGAAGTCTCCAGATTGCTATAGACTGTTCTGTTTTTGACAAATTCTGTTTTCTGTGTGTTGTTTGCTTATTTTGATGAATCTATGGGTAGTATCGGGGGGTATGAAGCATGGAAAAGTTGGAATACAGTAGATATAACACCGATATAAATAATGAATGAGTCCACAACAGTACCAAACCGTGGTGATTTATTTTCTTATACTAACGGGTCTCATGAGTTTTCTGTTGAGTTTTGTGTTGTGAAGTTTTCAAGTTTTGGGTCGAGATTTGATGGACTATGGAATAAGGAGTTGCAAGAGCCTAAGATTGGGATGCCCAAGGCACCCCAAGGTAATATTCAAGGACAACCAAGCATCTAAGCTTGGGGATGCCCCAGATGGCATCCCCTCTTTCATCTTCTTTCCATCGATAAATTTACTTGAGGCTATATTTTTATTCACCACAAGATATGTGTTTTGCTTGGAGCGTATTATATGATATGAGTAATTGCTTTTTAGTTTTCCACGATCATCCTTGCTGTACACACCTTTTGAGAGGGACACACATGAATCATGATTTAGTAGAATAATCTATGTGCTTCACTTATATCTTTTTAGAGCACGACGGTGGCTTCATTCTATAGAAATTGTTGAACTCTCATGCTTCACTTATATTATTTTGAGAGTCTATAAACAACATGGTAATTTGCTTAGGTTATGAATTTAGTCCTAATATGACGGGCATCCAAGAGGGATATAATAAAAACTTTCATATAAATAGCATTGAGTACTATGAGAAGTTTGATTCCTTATGATTGTTTTGAGATATGAAGATGGTGATATTAGAGTCATGCTAGTGAGTAATTGTGGATTGGTAGAAATACTTGTGTTAAAGTTTTTGATTCCCATAGCATGCATGTATGCTGAACTGTTATGTGATGAAGTCGGAGCATGATTTATTTATTGATTGTCTTCCTTATGAGTGGCTATCGGGGACATGCGATGGTATTTTCCTACCAATCTATGAAGGAAATATGCCCTAGAGGCAATAATAAAGTTGTTATTTTATATTTCCTTATTCATGATAAAGGTTTATTATTCATGCTATAATTGTATTGATCGGAAACTTACATACATGTGTGAATGAATAAACAAATACCGTGTCCCTAGTAAGCCTCTACTAGACTAGCTCGTTGATCAAAGATGGTTAAGGTTTCCTAACCATGGACATGTGTTGTCATTTGATAACGGGATCACATCATTAGGAGAATGATGTGATGGAAAATACCCATCCGTTATCTTAGCATAATGATCGTTCAGTTTATTGCTATTGCTTTCTTCATATCAAATACATATTCCTTCGACTATGAGATTATGCAACTCCCGAATACCAAAGGAATATCTTGTGTGCTATCAAACGTCATAACATAACTGGGTGATCATAAAGGTGCTCTACAGGTATCTTCAAAGGTGTTTTTTGAGTTGGCATAGATCAAGATTAGGATTTGTCACTCTGAGTATCGGAGAGGTACCTCTGTGCCCTCTCGGTAATACACATCATAAGAAGCCTTGCAAGCAAATGACTAATGCGTTAGTTACGAGATGATGTATTACGGAATGAGTAAAGAGACTTGACGGTAACGAGATAGAACTAGGTATAGATATACTGATGATCGGATCTCGGGCAAGTAACATACCGATGGACAAATGGAATTACGTATGTTGTCCTAACGGTTCGACCGATAAAGATCTTTGTAGAATATGTAGGAGCCAATATGGGCATCCAGGTTCCGCTATTGGTTACTGACCGGAGAGGTGTCTCAGTCATGTCTACATAGTTCTCGAACCCACAGGGTCTGCACGCTTAACGTTCGTTCATGATATAGTGTTATATGAGTTATATGATTTGGTGATCGAATGTTGTTCGGAGTCCTGGATGAGATCACGGACATGATGAGAAGTCTCTAAATGGTTGAGACGTAAATATTAATATATAGAACGATGGTATTCGGACACCAGAAGAGTTTCGGGATGCATCGGGTAGTCATCGGGTCACCGGAAGGGGTTCCAGACACCCCCCCCCCCCCGGTTAGTGTATGGGCTTAATGGGCAGATAAGGGGACAGACCAGCCCACAGGGGCGCCCCTCTCCCTGGCCGGCCAGCCCTAGGGAAGGAAAGGGGGAGGGCTAGCCCCTCCTTCCTTTCCCTTCTCATGGGAGAAAGGAAAAGGGGGCGCCTCCCTCCCCTGCCTTTCCCCGCACCCATACATGGCAGGGGGGCACCACTTGGGAGGAGACCCCAAGTAGGATTCAACCTACTTTGGGCGCCCTCCTGGCTGCTCCCTCCGGCCCCACCTATATATATGAGGGAGAGGGCTCCTAGCACACCAGAACATCATCTTAGCCGTGTGCGGCACTCCCTTCCACCGCTTACACCCCCAGACTTATTTTCGTAGTGCTTAGGCGAATGTTGGGGAAATGAGCACCTATGGGATCACAAGAATCCCTTCTACATTCGGTGGGGAGAGTAGCTGCATGAAGAGCAGGTCTAGGAGTCAGCACAAGGGGATTTTACCCAGGTTTGGGTTGCAAAGATGCGTAATAGTCCTTCTTGTCTGGATATATGTGTTCTTGAGCTTTCGAACTAGCTGTGGTGCATGCACAGTCCAAAAAGTCCGAATCCTCTCCCAGTATGCCTCGGGCCTCCTTTTATACGTAAAGGGGTTTCCACAGTGGCACACAGGAGGTGGAAAGCAAGCTACAGTGTATGAGCTTATCGCTCGGCACCGTAGGACAAATGCATTTAATGCGCTGCTGATGTCTACTACACAACCTTCTTCTTGTAGACGTTGTTGGGCCTCCAAGTGCAGAGGTTTGTAGGACAGTAGCAAATTTCCCTCAAGTGAATGACCTAAGGTTTATCAATCTGTGGGAGGCATAGGATGAAGATGGTCTCTCTCAAACAACCCTGCAACCAAATAACAGTCTCTTGTGTCCCCAACACACCCAATACAATGTAAATTGTATAGGTGCACTAGTTCAGCGAAGAGATGGTGATACAAGTGCAATATGGATGGTAGATAAAGGTATTTGTAATCTGAAATTATAAAAAACAGCAAGGTAACTAAGGATAAAAGTGAGCACAAATGGTATTGCAATGATAGGAAACAAGGCCTAAGGTTCATACTTTCACTAGTGCAAGTTCTCTCAACAATAATAACATAATTGGATCACATAACAATCCCTCAACATGCAACAAAGAGTCACTCCAAAGACACTAATAGCGGAGAACAAATGAAGAGATTATGGTAGGGTACAAAACCACCTCAAAGCTATCCTTTTTGATCTATCTATTCAAGAGTCCGTAGTAAAATAACATGAAGCTATTATTTCCGTTCAATCTATCATAGAGTTCATACTAGAATAACACCTTAAGACACAAATCAACCAAAACCCTAATGTCACCTAGATACTCCATTGTCACCTCAAGTATCCGTGGGCATGATTATACGATATGCATCACACAATCTCAGATTCATCTATTCAACCAACACAAAGTACTTCAAAGAGTGCCCCAAAGTTTCTACCGGAGAGTCAAGACGAAAACGTGTGCCAACCCCTATGCATAGGTTCATGGGCGGAACCCGCAAGTTGATCACCAAAACATACATCAAGTGGATCACGTGATATCCCATTGTCACCACAGATAAGCACGGCAAGACATACATCAAGTGTTCTCAAATCCTTAAAGACTCAATGCGACAAGATAACTTCAAAGGGAAAACTCAATTCATCACAAGAGAGTAGAGGGGGGGGGGACATCATAAGATCCAACTATAATAGCAAAGATCGCGATACATCAAGATCGTGCCATAGAGAGAACACCAGAGAGAGAGATCAAACACATAGCTACTGGTACATACCCTCAGCCCCGAGGGTGAACTACTCCCTCCTCGTCACGGAAGCGCCGGGATGATGAAGATGGCCACCAGTGAGGGATCCCCCCTCCGGCAGGGTGCCGGAACAGGGTCCCGATTGGCTTTTGGTGGCTATAGAGGCTTGCAGCGGCGGAACTCCTGATCTATCTTCTCCATCGATGTTTTTAGGGTATATGGGAATGTATACATGAAAGAAGTTGGTCGGGGGACGCTCGAGGGTCCCACGAGACAAGGGGCGCGCCCAGTAGGGGGCGCGCCCCCCATCGTCGTGGCTTCCTTGAAGCTTCTCTGACGTGAACTCCAAGTCTCCCGGATCATGTTCGTTCCAAAAATCATGCTCCCGAAGGTTTCATTCCGTTTGGACTCCGTTTGATATTCTTTTTCTTCGAAACACTGAAATAGGCAAGAAAACAACAATATGGGCTGGGCCTCTGGTTAATAGGTTAGTCCCAAAAGTAATATAAAAGTGTATAATAAAGCCCATAATCATTCAAAACAGATAATAAAATAGCATGAATGCTTCATAAATTATAGATACGTTGGAGGCGTATCAGCATCCCCAAGCTTAATTCTTGCTCATCCTCGAGTAGGTAAATGATAAAAGAAAGAATTTATGAAGTGTGAATGCTAGCAGGTGCACAAGTTTGATCAATGATAATTTCAATCACCTTTTCTAGCATCATTATATGTCAAACAGTAGTTCATCTCATAAAACTTCTCACGATCAAGTAACAAGCTATTCACATGTTAAAGCCTAGACCATAAGCTTTCTTGAAAACTAGCAAACTTTATTCTTAGTCATCAGACAATTACAATTCATCGTATTTTCAGGAAGGGTCTATGTTAGAGCTTTGATTTAACAAACTCCACATACTCAACTATCATATAGTCTTCTATAATTGCTAACACTCACGTAATACTTATGGTTATGGAATTTTAATCGGACACTGAGAAAGATAGGGGCTTATAGTGTTGCCTCCCAACGTATTCACCTTTGGGTGATGTCAAAAATAATAGTTCATGCTAACTTACATCCAATTGGATGTATATATTAGGATCTTTCCAACACGAGGTGCTTGCCAAAGGATAAAATGAAAAAGGGAAAGGTGAAGATCACCTTGACTCTTGCATAAAGTAAAAGACATGAAGTAAAAGATAGGCCCTTCGCAGAGGGAAGCAGAGGTTGTCATGCGCTTTTATGGTTGGATGCACAAAATCTCAATGCAAAAGAACGTCACTTTATATTGCCACTTGTATATGGACCTTTATTATGTAGTCCGTCGCTTTTATTGCTTCCATAGCAAGATCGTATAAAGCTTATTTTCTTCACACTAATAGATCATACATATTTAAAGAGCAATTTTTATTGCATGCACCGATCACAACTTACTTGAAGGATCTTACTCAATCCATAGGTAGGTATGGTGGACTTTCTTGGCAAAAACTGGGTTTTAAGGATATTTGGAAGCACAAGTAGTATCTCTACTTGGTGCAAGTAATTTTGGCTAGCATGAGGGGGAAAGGAAAGCTCAACATGTTTGAATGATCCATGACAATATACTTTAACTGAGATGTGAGAAAACATAACCCATTACATTGTCTTCCTTGTCCAACATCAACTCTTTAGCATGTCATACTTAATGAGTGCTCACAATTATAAAAGATGTCTAACATAGTGTATTTATATGTGAAATCTCTCTTCCTTCAATATTCTTTCATGAATTGTTCAAATGACCAATACAATGCTTGCTAACCTTCAATAAATTTACTACCTCTACTTCTTAGATGTGAAGTCATTACTCCCCATGGGATAAGCAAATGAAACATATATAATTTCAGATTTATGACATTCAACTCATTCAACCATTTACTCATAGGATATAAGTGAAGCACACGAGTAAATGACAAACTACTCCAAAAAAATATAAATGAAGATCAATGAGTAGTTAAATAATTATGTAGCTTATATGAAGACTCTCTCTCATTTAAGAATTTTAGATCTTGGTATTTTATTCATACAACAAGCAAAGCAAAACAAAATGGCATTGCAAGGATAGCACAACTCATGTGAAGAAGCAAAAACTTAGGCTCAACCGATACTAACCGATAATTGTTGAAGAAGAAAGGTGGGATGCCTACCGGGGCATCCCCAAGCTTAGATGCTTGAGACTCCTTGAAATATTATCTTGGGGTTCCTTGGGCATCCCCAAGCTTGAGCTTTTGTGTCTCCTTAATTCCTTTTATATCCCGGTTTTCTAAATCTCGAAAGCTTTATTCACACCAAACTCAACAAGAACTCGTGAGATAAGTTAGTATAAAACAATGCAAAAACATTACATTCTCTACTGTAACAAATTACTAACATTATTATTCAACATTGCATACTAAATGTCTCTGCATATTTAATACTCCTATCCTCAAATAGAATCATTAAACAAGCAAACATATGCAAACAATGCAAACATAACAGCAATCTGCCAAAACAGTATAGTCTGTAAAGAATGCAAGATTCATCATACTTCCCTAACTCCAAAAATTATAAGAAAAATATTACACTGTATAAGATTTATCATATCTCAATATGCAAAAATATTCAACATTATATCACTCTCTGACATTTCTAGGGAATTTTTGCAACAACGGTAAACTTTCTGTTTTGAAACAGCAACATGTATACTTGCAAAATTAGCATGGTAAAGGCTATCCTTAACATTTTTATTGAAAATAAAGATGCAAAACATTATTCTAAATAACAGCAAGCAAATACTAACAAAAGGAATTGATGCTCCAAGCAAAACACAAATCATGTGGTAAATAATAATATAGCTTCAAGTAAAGTTACCGATGAACGAAGAAGAAAGAGGGGATGCCTTCCGGGGCATCCCCAAGCTTAGGCTCTTGGTTGTCCTTGAATATTACCTTGGGGTGCCTTGGGCATCCCCAAGCTTAGGTTCTTACCACTCCTTATTCCATGGTCCATCAAATCTTTACCCAAAACTTGAAAACTTCACAACACGAAACTCAAAACAAAACTCATAAGCTCCGTTAGTATAAGAAAATAAATCACCAATTAGGTACTGTAATGAACTCATTATTTATTTAAATTGGTGTTAAAACTACTGTATTCCAACTTCTCTCTGGTTCATAACCTCCGATACTACTCATAGATTCATCAAAATAAGCAAACAACACAATGAAAACAGAATCTGTCAAAAACAGAACAGTCTATAGTAATCTATATCAAATGTATACTTCTGGAACTCCAAAAATTATGAAATAAATTGGTGGACCTGTGGAAGTTGTCTACTAATCATCTTAAAAAAGAATCAACCTAAAATCACTCTCCAGTAAATAATGGCAGCTAATCTTGTGAGCACAAAGTTTCTGTTTTTTACAGCAAGATCACATAGACGTCACCCAAGTCTTCCCAAAGGCTCTACTTGGCACTTTATTGAAACAAAACATATAAAATATGATTACTAAAGTAGAATAATCATGTGAACACACACAAAAACAGTAAAGGTAAATATTGGGTTGTCTCCCAACAAGCGCTTTTCTTTAATGCCTTTTAGCTAGGCATGATGATTTCAATGATGCTCACATAAAAGATAAGAATTGAAATATAAAGAGAGCATCATGAAGAATATGACTAGCACATTTAAGTCTAAACCACTTCCTATGCATAGGTATTTTGTGAGCAAACAACTTATGGGAGCAATAATCAACTAGCATAGGAAGGCAAAATAGCTTCAAAATTTTCAACACACAGAGAGGAAACTTGATATTATTACAATTCCTACAAGCATATGTTCCTCCCTCATAATAATTTTCAGTAGCATCATGAATGAATTCAACAATATAACCAGCACCTAAAGAATTCTTTTCATGATCTAGAAGCATAGAAAATTTACTAATCTTCACATAAGAAAAATTCTTCTCATTCGGAATGGTGGGAGTATCATAAGAGACTTGAATACTATAAATTGTTTCCACATTAAAAGAGTAATGTTCAGAAAAAGGGTAATCATAATCATGACAAGTTTTATAAATATAATCATCACTACTATTTATAGCATAAGTTTTATCACAATAATCATCATAAGTAGCAACTTTGTTCTCATCATAATCGGTTGAAACCTCTTCCAAGATAGTGGAATCATCACTAAATAAAGTTGACACTCTTCCAAATCCACTTTCATATTCATCACGATAAGATTCAACATCCTCCAAAGTAGTGGGATCACTACTTCCTAAAGTTTACACTCTTCCAAACCCACTTTCATCAATATAATCATAAGTAAGAGGCATGTTATCATCATAACAACTTTACATATCAAAACTTGGAAGGCTAAAAATATCATCTTCATTAAACTTAGCATCCCCAAGCTTGGGACAAACATTAATTTCAGCAAATATATTCTCAAATATGTCATTCTCATCAACCATAGCTTCCCCAAGCTTGGTCCTTTTCATATCATAAGCATAATCACTCTCATCATTAATAGTATGGATAGGACCAATAGTATAGCAATTATCATCATCACAATGAGTAGTAGGAGCAACATCATTAGAGAGAGATACCTTTTTACCTTTTTTGCTCCTTCTTTTATTTTTCTTCTTCACATTATGTGTGAGTTTAACCTTCTTCCTTGAGCTCCTTATTAATGAGATTGGTTCAATAGAAAGTTCCTCCTCGTTACCTGATTCATCATAAGAAATAATTGGAGGATATTGGGAAGTCTCTCCCCTTTCATTAGTATTCTCTCCATCTTCCATTTTCTTTCTTTCCTTTATGTAATTGGCAATATAAGGATTTTCAATGCAATTCACCACACAATACATATAAATTTCCTCTAGATCAAAATCAAAGAGTTTCTTAAGGAAAAATTCTGGAAGATTCTTAGTTAAACGTTTCATTTCTTCATAACCCAAAAGCAAACTAAGTTCATTATAATGTGCAAGGGAAATCAAATCATCACAATTTTTGGACACAATTCGATCATGAAATAATTTGCATCGGAGACGTAAATGACCACGTTCATTGCAAAGTTCACAAGTACGGCAAAGGAAATGTGATTTTTCAGCATTCTTATCTAGCCTTTCTTGCAACAATTTAGTTTCTAAATGCTTATGCCTCTTGCAGTATCTATTTTCCCTATTTGGTGTGTACTTGCAAACCCAGTGCCCTCCACAAAAATTGACATGCTTATAGGAGACATTTTCATCATAACTAGTGCAATCATCATTAGTACTATGGATATTCAAGGAGTTCATACTAACAACATTGCAATCATGCTCATCATTCAAATATTTTATGCCAAACAATTTATAGACTTCTTCTTCTAGCACTTGAGCATAATTTTTCTTTCCATCATTCTCACGAAAGATATTAAAAAGATGAAGCGTATGAGACAAACTCAATTCCATTTTTTTGTGGTTTTCTTTTATAGACTAAACTAGTGATAAAACAAGAAACAAAAAGATTCGATTGCAAGATCTAAAGATATATCTTCAAGCACTCGCCTCCCCGGCAACGGCGCCAGAAAAGAGCTTGATGTCTACTACACAACCTTCTTCTTGTAGACGTTGTTGGGCCTCCAAATGCAGAGGTTTGTAGGACAGTAGCAAATTTCCCTCAAGTGGATGACCTAAGGTTTATCAATTCGTGGGAGGCGTAGGATGAAGATGGTGTCTCTCAAACAACCTTGCAACCAAATAACAAAGAGTCTCTTGTGTCCCCAACACACCCAATACAATGGTAAATTGTACAGGTGCACTAGTTCGGCAAAGAGATGGTGATACAAGTGCAATATGGATGGTAGATAAAGGTATTTGTAATCTGAAATTATAAAAATAGAAGGGTAACTAATGATAAAAGTGAGCACAAATGGTATTGCAATGATAGGAAACAGGGCCTAAGGTTCATACTTTCACTAGTGCAAGTTCTCTCAACAATAATAACATAATTGGATCACATAACAATCCCTTAACATGCAACAAAGAGTCACTCCAAAGACACTATTAGCGGAGAACAAACGAAGAGATTATGGTAGGGTACGAAACCACCTCAAAGTTATCCTTTTTGATCTATCTATTCAAGAGTCCATAGTAAAATAACATGGAGCTATTCTTTCCATTCAATCTATCGTAGAGTTCATACTAGAATAACACCTTAAGACACAAATCAACCAAAACCCTAATGTCACCTAGATACTCCATTGTCACCTGAAGTATTCGTGGGCATGATTATATGATATGCATCACACAATCTCAGATTCATCTATTCAACCAACACAAAGTACTTCAAAGAGTGCCCCAAAGTTTCTACCAAAGAGTCAAGACGAAAACGTGTGCGAACCCCTATGCATAGGTTCATGGGCAGAACCCGCAAATTGATCACCAAAACATATATCAAGTGGATCACGTGATATCCCATTGTCACCACAGATAAGCACGGCAAGACATACATCAAGTGTTCTCAAATCCTTAAAGACTCAATCCGACAAGATAACTTCAAAGGGAAAACTCAATTCATCACAAGAGAGTAGAGGGGGGTGAAACATCATAATATCCAACTATAATAGCAAAGCTCGCGATGCATCAAGATCGTGCCATAGAGAGAACACGAGAGAGAGAGAGAGATCAAACACATAGCTACTAGTACATACCCTCAGCCCCGAGGGTGAACTGCTCCCTCCTCGTCATGGAGAGCATCAGGATGATGAAGATGGCCACCGGTGAGGGATCCCCCCTCCGGCAGGGTGCCGGGACAGGGTCCCGATTGGCTTTTGGTGGCTACAGAGGCTTGCGGCGGCGGAACTCCCGATCTATCTTCTCCATCAATGTTTTTAGGGTATATGGGAATGTATACATGAAAGAAGTCGGTCGGGGGACGCTCGAGGGTCCCACGAGACAGGGGGTGTGCCCAGTAGGGGGGCGCCCCCCCCCCCCCACCCTGTGGCTTCCTTGAAGCTTCTCTGACGTGAACTCCAAGTCTCCCGGATCATGTTCGTTCCAAAAATCATGCTCCCGAAGGTTTCATTCCGTTTGGACTCTGTTTGATATTCCTTTTCTTCGAAACACTGAAATAGGCAAGAAAACAGCAATATGGGCTGGGCCTCCGGTTAATAGGTTAGTCCCAAAAGTAATATAAAAGTGTATAATAAATCCCATAATCTTTCAAAACAGATAATAAAATAGCATGAATGCTTCATAAATTATAGATACGTTGGAGACGTATCAGCTGCCTACGTGCCCTGTTACTTTATTGGGGACGGCAACAGAAGCCATCCCGTCCGTCGTCGCCCCTCCTTGCTTTGACGTGCATCCAGGTTGACGAGGCATGCAGTGCCACGCTTGCTAGCTGGCTGCTATGTTGGCATGGTGGTAGAGCCTCCACGAAGATCTGCATGCCGCCATGCAGGCGCCTGCTTAGTTGGCACACTGGTCGTCGTACTCGAGTAGTGGTGAGGTGGCAAATCCTTGTCGGGCGCGGGCCTGGCCGAGGCCCATCAATCGTCCCCGGTAAGGCTTGTCGGGGGCCTCGGAGTCGTCCCCGGCAAGGGTCTTGCCAGGGGCCTTCTTCTTCTGGTCCCACGTGGACCCGCAGGCTATCAATCTTCATGAAGATCTGCATGCTACCATGCATGCATTCCTAAATCTTGGTCTTAACATTTTCGATGGTGTCAGAACTCTAAGCCTCAAGGGTGATGGGCTTGCTGGTGCTGTGTAGTTTGCCCCGGCAAGGATGTTGCCGGGGGAGGTCCAGCTTGCCTTCTGCTCCTTGTTTCTTTGACTTGAATATCTGCCTTGGTAGTCTTTTGTTCTGTCTTCTGCTGTCCTGCCGGGCCTGGCCATAGGCGTGGCTACAACTGCCCGTGCACAAGTAAGGGGTACAAAAGAGCCCGTACTTTTGTACACCGACAGGAGCCCCCGGGCTGGGCCACACATGAGTGCAAGGCGTAGTTGGGCCAGTCCCAAAGCAGTGCGCGGGCATGCGTGGGAGAGACTTAACTTCCACGATCTCTTCACAAGTTGCACTTCCCCACGGCCTGTGTTGAGTGCGTGACGTGGGGGTGATGCATGGGATGGCGTCAGCATGCTTGAGTCACCCCGCAGTCGATAGTAAAGAGGCGGTCTGTGCTTCCTTTATTAAAAAAAGAATCTGCAGGGGCACTACTCATTTACTAAGCGGGCTCGGGTCGCAGTTTGCATGGCGCTGCACCCACAATCAAGGGGTGGAAAACGGTCGCTCCACCTGTCCTCACGCCCCTTTCCGCTCGCTACATGTCCCCCATGCCTTGGGAAGGGCATGCGGTGGATGTGGAGGACGTGGGCATTAATGCCGAGGCAGGAAATGAGACGTCACTGATTGGGGCAGCGGGTCGGTCTCGGTTCCTTGTGCTTCACGAGGCCGCATTGGCCGTGCGGGGCGGCCACCCCTTGGGCTGGGAGGCCAGGCTCCGGCCCCACCCTTCTATAAAAAAGGAGTGGGACGGTGCCTTTCTGCACTCGCCTTCTTCTCCTCCTTCTGCTTGGTATCTTTCCTCCACTCGTCATGGTGAGAGGGTGTGCAGGCGCTTCGACATCGGCGACGAGGGTTTCTGCTGGACAGCATGTTCCTCCTCCCCCGGAGCTTCCGGCAGTGGAGCCCGCGGCGAGAGGGAGAGGAAAGGGACGAGGCTGAGGTTGCCATGGTACTCGTGGAAGAGGAGGATGGGGCGGCGTGCCGGCTGTGCCTCCGCTGGCGGCCCCTCCTCCAATGGACGGCCATGTCGGAGACCAGCCTTACGTGTTCTTCATTAGGCTGTACAAGCGTGTGTGCGGCCATCTTCGCCTTCCTACCCCGTTTGCTTGGGTGATGGAGCAGGATCCTCCGCAAGCTGTTAGGCTACACATGAGGGGCTGCAGGAATGATATCACGTGGGTCGATGTCGGCTTCCCCCGCCCTCACGTCATGTACCTCCGCCTTGGGTGGAAAACTTTTGCATGTGCCCACAGCTTGTCGGAGGGGCACGTTCTCCATTTTAAGTTAATGGAGAACTGCATGCTCTCCGTCAAGGCCTTCGGGAGCTCAGGAATCCGCTTAGGGTGTTGCGTGGAGAGTTCCACTAATGACGAAAGCTCCTCCTCGAACGACAATGACGAGGAGGACAGCGCAAGCGATGATAACGGTAGCAGGTAGGAGGAAGATGACTCTGACTCCAGCTGACCATCAATGACAGCACCATCATCTGCTCCGCCTCCTCCCCTGGCAACACGCCTTGTTGGGGGTTGCGTCTTGCTGGCTCTGGCATTGATGGTCGACGGGCTTCCCTGTCAATCTCTCCATCGACGCGTTCCCCATGATTGTCCCTGTCTTCACCTGTTGTGCCTAGGAGGAAAGGGGCAAGAACGGGGATTACGGGGCACTTATCTTTTTCTAAATCTGTAGACATTTGCCAAATCTTAACTTTCTAGAAAATGTAATCTCTCGAGCCCATGCTTATGTTCTATAACATCTGTACTTGCATCAACATATCAATGAAAAAGATTAGCTTTTGCCGGGAACCCATGCACGTATGCGCCCGTGCAGAGGCGAAACGCCTTTTTAATAAAAATAAATGAGTTTTCCTAGCAAGCTACCTTGCCGGTGTCCTCCGTGCCTGCCGGAGAGTCACATCTGCCAGGTTACAGTCACAGGTTCCAGCCCCCTACCAATCCCTTTTTACCAAAGGTTACTGCGACCATTCCGACCGAAGCAGCATTCGGGTCGGGGATGGGAGCACCTAAGTCTAAAAAGAAAGGCGAGGTTTTCTAACGCACAAGTCACAAGTTACGAACATGGATGGGCAAGAGGTGAACTTTATCTGTTTGTTCCACCAGGGATTGTCGTGCCGGGTAGTCTCCTCGACTTCTTGCCGGAGTGTCACCACTGTGGCTGAAAGGAGGAGAGGACAGGAGCACGGAACCCTAGCGGCTCATCTGTACCTGCTTAGATCTAAGATATCACAATATCCTGGACAAGCATGCATGTATATACGCATGTACATAAACATGGAAACTAGCAGGAAACTGTACATACTAAGAGTTATCTAACTGCACACAGGGTCTGTGCCTGGCTCTGTACATAGGGTTACATGCCTTGCTGGCAAGGCTAGTACAAAAGGGGGTTGCCTAGGCTCCCGACAACTGTGCCCTACAGGTAAAACTTGCGAAGATGTTCTATATTCCAGGAGTTGCCCACCGGAATGCCATCTTCGGTCTCCAGGCAAACTGCGCCGGGCCTGGTGACTCGTATTACTCGATAAGGGCCTTCCCACATTGGCGTCAACTTGTTTGAATTCTTGGAAGACTGAACACGCCAAAGAACAAGGTCGCCTTCCTCAAGGCTTCGGGCATGAACCATGCGGCTATGATAGTGGCGCAAGGCTTGCTGGTAGCGAGCGGCTTATACGTCCATTTTGCATCATCCTTTTATATCAATATTTATTGTATTATGGGCTATTACTACACATTATGTCACAATACTTATGCCTTTTCTCTCTTATTTTACAAGGTATGCATGAAGAGGGAGAATGCCGGTAGCTGGAATTCTGGGCTGGATAAGGAGCGAATATTAGAGACCTATTCTGCACAAGTCCAAAAGTCCTAAAACTCCACAAAAGTCAGTTTGGGAATATATTAAAAATATTGGGCGAAGAAAGCACCAGAGGGGGCCACCCACCCTCCACGAGGGTGGAGGGCGCGCCCTACCCCCCTGGGTGCGCCCCCCTGCCTCGTGGGCCACCAGGCAACCCCCCGATGCCATCTTCTGCTATATGATATCTTTTACCCTGGAAAAAATCATAAGGAAGCTTTCGGGACGAGACACCGCCATCTCGAGGCGGAACCTTGGCGGAACCAATCTAGGGCTCCGGCGGAGCTATTCTGCCGGGGAAACTTCCCTCCGGGAGGGGGAAATCGTCGCCATCATCAACACCTCGATCCTCTCAATGAGAGGGGATCAATCTCCATAAACATCTTCACCAAAACCATCTCCTCTCAAACCCTAATTCATCTCTTGTATCCGATCTTTGTCTCAAAACCTCATATTGGTACTTGTGGGTTGCTAGTAGTGTTTATTACTCCTTGTAGTTAATGCTAGTTGGTTTATTCGGTGGAAGATTATATGTTCAGATCCTTTATGCATATTAATACCCCTCTGATTATGAACATGAATATGATTTGTGAGTAGTTATGTTTGTTCCTGAGGACATGGGAGAAGTCTTGTTATAAGTAGTCATGTGAATTTGGTATTCGTTTGATATTTTGATGAGATGTATGTTCTCTCTCCTCTAGTGGTGTTATGTGAACGTCGACTACATGACACTTCACCATGATTTGGGCCTATGGTAAGGTATTGGGAAGTAATAAGTAGATGATGGGTTGCTAGAGTGACAAAAGCTTAAACCCTAGTTTATGTGTTGCTTCGTAAGGGGCTAATTTGGATCCATATGTTTCATGTTATGGTTAGGTTTACCTTAATTCTTCTTTCGTAGTTGCGGATGGTTGTGAGAGGGGTTAATTATAAGTGGGATGCTTGTCCAAGTAAGGGCAGTACCCAAGCACCGGTCCACCCACATATCAAATTATCAAAGTAACGAACACGAATCATATGAGCATGATGAAAACTAGCTTGACATTAATTCCCATGTGTCCTCGGGAGCGCTTTAATTTATATAAGAGTATGTCTAGGCTTGTCCTTTGCTACAAAAAAGGATTGGGCCACCTTGCTGCACCTTGTAACTTTTCTTAATTGTTACCCATTATGAACTATCTTATCACAAAACTATCTGTTGCCGATAATTTTAGTGCTTGCAGAGAATACCTTACTGAAAACCGCTTGTCATTTCCTTATGCTCCTCATTGGGTTCGATGCTCTTACTTATCGAAAGGACTACGATAGATCCCCTATACTTCTGGGTCATTAAGACTCTTTTCTAGCGCCGTTGCCGGGGAGTGAAGCGTCTTTGGTAGATGGAATTTGGTAAGGAAACATTTATATAGTGTGCTGAAATTTACTGTCACTTGTTACTATGGAAAATAATCCTTTGAGAGGCTTGTTCGGGGTATCTTCACCTCGACCAGAAGAGCAAAGAGTTGCTCCTCAACCTACTGAAAATGTTCACTTTGAAATTCCTTCGGGTATGATAGAGGAACTGCTAGCTAATCCTTTTACATTAGATGGAACATTACATCCTGATATGCACCTAATCTATGTGGATGAAGTTTGTGGATTGTTTAAGCTTGCAGGTATGCCCGAGGATGTCATCAAGAAGAAAGGTCTTCCCTTTATCTTTGAAGGGACAGGCATTGACATGGTTTAGGCTATGTGATGATATTGGATCATGGAACTGCAACCGATTGAAATTAGAATTTCATTAGAAGTTTTATCCTATGCATGTGGTTCATCATGATCGTAATTATATATATATATATATATGGCCTTGCAAAGGAGAAAGTATCACTCAAACTTGGGGTAGGCTTAAGTCAATGTTACATTCATGCCCCAATCATGAGCTCTCAAGAGAAATTATTATTCAAAAAAATTATGCTCGGCTTTCTCTCAGTAATCGCTCCATGCTCGATACTTCTTGTACTGGTTCTTTTATGATGAAGACTATTGAATTCAGATGGTATTTACTGGAAAGAATTAAACGCAACTCTGAAGATTGGGAACTCGATGAAGGTAAGGAGTCAGGTATAACACCTAAGTTTGATTGTGTTAAATCTTTTATGGATAACGATGCTTTTCATAAATTTAGCACTAAATATGGACTTGACTCTGAGATAGCAGCTGCTTTTTGTGAATCATTTGCTACTCATGTTGATCTCCCTGAGGAGAAGTGGTTTAAATATCATCCTCCCATTGAAGTAAAAAGTATCATGCTAAAGCTTCAACTATGGTTCATAAGAGTAATGCTAGAACACCTACACCCCCTAAGCAAATTAAAGTTGAACCTAGTATTGCTATGGTTAAAGATCTCTTGGTCAATAATATTGATGGGCATGTTATTTACTTCTGTGATGAAACTGCTAGAATTGCTAGACCCGATACTAAAAATAAACATAGACATGTTGTTGACATGCCTGTTGTTTCTGTTAAAATAGGAGATCATTGTTATCATGGCTTATGTGATATGGGTGCTAGTGCGAGTGCAATACCTCATTCCTTATACGAAGAAATTATGCATGATATTGCACCTGCTGAAATAGAAGGTATTGATGTTACTATTAAGCTTGCCATTAGAGATACTATTTCACCAATTGGGATTTTTAGAGATGTTGAAGTCTTGTGTGGGAAAATTAAATATCCTATTGATTTTATTGTTCTTGGTTCCCCACAAGATGAATTTTGTCCCATTATATTTGGTAGACCCTTCTTGAATACTGTTAATGCTAAGATAGACTGCGAAAAAGATAATGTTACTGTTGGCCTAGGGGATATGTCTCATGATTTTAATTTCTCTAAATTTCGTAGACAACCCCATGATAAAGAATTGCCTAGTAAAGATGAAATTATTGGTCTTGCTTCTATTGCCGTGCCTCCTAATGATCCTTTAGAACAATATTTGCTAGACCATGAAAATGATATGTTTATGAACGAAAGAAGGGAAATAGATGAAGTATTCTTTAAACAGGGACCTATTTTGAAATACAACTTGCCTGTTGAAATCCTAGGGGATCCTCCTCCACCCAAGGGTGATCCCGTGTTTGAACTTAAACAATTACCTGATACTCTTAAATATGCTTTTCTTGATGAAAAGAAGATATATCTTGTTATTATTAGTGCTAACCTTTCAGAGCATGAAGAAGAGAAATTATTGAAAACTCTGAAGAAGCACCGCACCGCTATTGGATATACTCTTGATGATCTTAAGGGCATTAGTCCCACTCTATGACAGCACAAAATAAAACTAGAGAAAGATGCTAAACCAGTTGTTGATCATCAACGGCGGTTAAATCCTAAGATGAAAGAAGTGGTAAGAAATGAAATACTTAAGCTTCTGGAGGCAGGTATAATTTATCATGTTGCTGATAGTCAGTGGGTAAGTCCTGTCCATTGTGTCCCTAAGAAGGGAGGTATTACTGTTGTTCCTAATGATAAAGATGAATTGATACCACAAAGAATTGTTACAGGTTATAGAATGGTAATTGGTTTCCGCAAATTAAATAAAGCTACTAGAAAAGATCATTACCCTCTACCTTTTATTGATCAAGTGATAGAAATATTATCCAAACATACACATTTTTGCTTTCTAGATGGTTATTCTGGTTTCTCTCAAATACCCGTGTCAAAAGAGGATCAGCATAAGACCACTTTTACTTGCACTTTCGGTACCTTTTCTTATAGACATATGCCTTTTGGTTTATGTAATGCACTTGCTACCTTTCAAAGATGTATGACTGCTATATTCTCTGACTTTTGTGAAAAGATTGTTGAAGTTTTCATGGATGATTTCTCCATGTATGGAACTTCTTTTGATGATTGCTTAAGCAACCTTGATCAAGTCTTGCAGAGATGTGAAGAAACTAATCTTGTCTTGAATTGGGAGAAGTGCCACTTTATGTTAATGAAGGTATCGTCTTGGGGCATAAAATTTCTGAAAGAGGTATTGAAGTTGGTAAAGCTAAAGTTGATGCTATTGAAAAGATGCCATGTCCTAAGGACATCAAAGGTATTTGAAGTTTTCTTGGTCATGCCTGTTTTTATAGGAGGTTCATTAAGGACTTCTCAAAAATTTCTAGGTCTCTGACTAATCTCTTACAAGAAGATGTTCCTTTTGTCTTTGATGATGATTGTGTAGAAGCATTTGAAATACTTAAGAAAGCCTTGATTTCTGCACCTATTGTTCAGCCACCTGATTGGAATTTACCTTTTGAAATTATGTGTGATGCTAGTGATTATGCTGTAGGTGTTGTTCTAGGACAAAGAGTTGATAAGAAATTAAATGTTATCCAATATGCTAAAAAAACTCTAGACAGTGCCCAAAAAATTATGCTACTACTGAAAAAGAATGTTTAGCAGTTGTATTTGCTTGTGATAAGTTCAGACTTTATATTGTTGATCCCAAAGTAACAGTTCACACTGATCATGGTGCTATTAAATACCTTATGGAAAAGAAAGATGCTAAACCTAGACTTATTAGATGGGTTCTCTTACTACAAGAATTTGATTTGCATATTATTGATAGAAAGGGAGCTGAGAACCCCGTTGCAGACAACTTGTCTAGGTTAGAAAATGTTCTTGATGACCCACTACCTATTGATAATAGCTTTCTTGATGAACAATTAGTTGTCATAAATGCTTCTCGTACTGCTCCATGGTATGCTGATTATGCTAATTACATTGTTGCTAAATTTATACCACCTAGTTTCACATACCAACAAAAGAAAAAGTTTTTCTATGATTTAAGACATTACTTTTGGGATGGCCCACACCTTTATAAAGAAGTAGTAGATGGTATTATTAGACATTGTGTACCTAAGCATGAATAGGAATAGATCCTATGCAAGTGTCACTCTGAGGCATATGGAGGACACCACGCGGGAGATAGAACTACACATAAGGTATTGCAACCCTGTTTTTATTAGCCTACTCTCTTCAAAGATGCCCATAAGTTTGTCTTGTCTTGTGATGAATGTCAAAGAATTGGTAATATTAGTAGACATCAAGAAATGCCTATGAACTATTCACTTGTTATTGAACCAGTTGATGTTTAGGGCTTTGATTATATGGGACCTTTTCCGTCCTCTAATGGGTATACACATATTTTAGTTGCTGTTGATTATGTTACTAAGTGGGTAGAAGCTATTTCAACTAGTAGTCATGATCATAACACTTCTATTAAAATGCTTAAAGAAGTTAACTTTTCTGAGGTTTGGAGTCCCTAGATACTTAATGACTGATGGTGGTTCACATTTTATTCATGGTGCTTTTCGTAAAATGTTTGCTAAGTATGATGTTAATCACAGAATTGCATCTCCTTACCATCCACAGTCTAGTGGTCAAGTAGAGTTGAGTAATAGAGAGATTAAATTAATTTTGCAAAAGACTGTTAATAGATCTAGAAAGAACTCGTCCAAGAAACTTGATAATGCATTATGGGCCTATAGAACTGCATATAAAAATCCTATGGGTACGTCTCCGTATAAGATGGTTTATGGAAAAGCATGTCACTTACCTCTCGAACTAGAACATAAAGCATATTGGGCTATTAAAGAGCTCAATTATGATTTCAAACTTGTCGGTGAGAAGAGGCTATTTGACATTAGCTCACTTGATGAATGGAGAACCCAGGCCTATGAGAACGCCAAACTATTTAAAGAAAAAGTTAAAAGATGGCATGACAAAAGGATACAAAAGCGCGAGTTTAATTAGGTGATTATGTTTTGCTATACAACTCTTGTTTAAGATTTTTTGCAGGAAAACTTCTCTCTGAATGGGAAGGCATTACGTTGTCGAGGATGTCTATTGTTCCGGTGCCATAAAAATCAACAACACCGAAGGCACAAATCTGAAGGTGGTGAACAGTTAAAGGATCAAACATTATATCTCAGGTAATCTCATAAATGTTGAAACCAATGTTATTGACACCGTAACCCCGGAGGAGTACATAAGGGACACTTTCCAGAATGTTTCAGACTCCGAAAAGGAATAGGTATGTGGTATGGTAAGTAAACCAACTCCAAAACAGTTCTAATATCATTTTTTCTCCATTTTGGAATATTTTAAAAATTAGGAAAATAAGAAGTAGTTCGAAAGGGACACGAGGCATCCACGAGGGTGGAGGGCGCACCCCCAGCCTCGTGGACACCTCGTGTGCCCTCTGGACTCTGTTTTGTTGCACGTTACTTCTTTTTGGCGGTAAAAATTCATTATATAATCTCCCGAAGGTTTTGACCACCGTACCACGACGAAATCCTCTATTTTTGTTTTGAGCTGTTTCTGCAGCAGATCTAGAGCAATATGTCATCCCAGGATTCGGAGGGAGAGAGCTATGTGTTTGATTATCTTGCAGACCCCAAAGTCTATGGGGACTTGGAACATTGTGGTTAGACCACGAAGGAAGAAGAAGACTATGATCCTAAGGGAAAAGAGGAGATGAGCTCAGATGAAGATGAAGCCCCACTACCTCAACCCAGGGACATGCACGTGGAGTTTAAAAAGTCAAGCCTCCCTGATAGAGTAAAGAAACCCAAGATCAAGTTTATCCCTTTTCATCTCTTGCAGGAGAACAAACAGGAACTATGCAAAAAGATGCTAAGCCTTGAGCTGGAGATCGATGACTTAAGGGAGCAAAATTCTATCCTCAAGCGCAAACTAAGGAAGAAGCCTACATCATCACCAAATCCATCATCACCACCCCCGAAGAAAGTGACATGAATACATGGGTATGGGCACTCCCCTTGCCAACTGCCAAGCTTGGGGGAGGTGCCCCGGTATCGTATCACCATCACACTTCTATCTTTACCATTTTTTCTTAGTTTGATCCTTTTGGTTATATCTTGATCTAGTAGAATAAAGTTTAGTATGATTTAGCTTTGAGTTTTTGTGTTGATCCCTATCTATGTAATCGAGTCCGTGAGGTATATATAATAAAGATTAGTTTGAGTTGAGGGCTTTGCTATCTTGCTATGATCTTGAGGGAAGAAAAGAAAGAATAAAAAGAAATAAAAAGATCATATTGATCTTATGGAGAGTAATGACTTCACATACAAAGAGTATGATGAATAAAAGTTGTTGAGAGTTGACAAACATAGTTTTGGTCATTGTTGCAATTAATAGGAAGTAATAAAGAAAGAGAGGTTTTTCACACATAAATATACTATCTTGGACATCTTTTATGATTGTGAGCACTCACTAAAATATGACATGCTAAAAAGTTGATGTTGGACAAGGAAGACAACGTAATGAGTTATGTTTGCTTATATTCAAAATAAATTATATGTCATGGATTATCCAACATGTTGAGCTTGCCTATCCCCCTCATTCTAGCCAAATTCTTTGCACCAAGTAGAGATACTACTTGTGCTTCCAAACATCCTTGAACCCAGTTTTGCCATGAGAGTCCACCATATCTACCTATGGATTGAGTAAGATCCTTCCAGTAAGTTGTCATCGGTGCAAGCAATAAAAATTGCTCTTTAAATATGTATGACTTATTAATGTGAAGAAAATAAGCTTTATACGAGCTTGTTATATGGAAGAAATAAAAGCGACGGACTGCATAATAAAGGTCCCTATCATAAGTGGCAATATAAAGTGACGTTCTTTTGCATTAAGATTTTGTGCATCCAACCATAAAAGTGCATGACAACCTCTACTTCCCTCTACGAAGGGCCTATCCTTTATTTTTGTCTTCTACCTTATACAAGAGTCATGGTGATTTTCACCTTTTGCTTTTTACACTTTATCCTTTGGCAAGCACTATGTGTTGGAAACATCCTATATATATATATATATATATATATATATATATATATATATATATATATATATATATATGAATCCAATTGGATGTAGGTTTTCATAAATTATTACTGTTGACATTACCCTTGAGGTAAAAGGTTGGAGGCGAAACTATAAGACCCTATGTTTCTCTGTGTCCCATTGAAACTTCATACCGATAAGTATCGCGTGAGTGTTAGCAATTGTGAAAGAATAAATGATAGTTGAGTATGCGGACTTGACGAAAAGCTCTTATATTAACACTTTCCAATGTTATGATAAATTGCAATTGCTTCAATGACTGAGATTATAGTTTGCTAGTTTTCAATGAAGTTTCTGATTCATACTTTACATTGTGAATAGATTGTTACTTTAGCATAAGAAATCATATGACAATATATATTTTGTTGTTCTAAGAATGATCATGATGCCCTCATGTCCGTATTTTATTTTATCAACACCTCTATCTCTAAACATGTGGACATATTTTTCGATTTCGGCTTTCGCTTGAGGACAAGCGAGGTCTAAGCTTGGGGGAGTTGAAATGTCCATTTTGCATCATGCATTTATATAAATATTTATTGCATTATG
Organism: Triticum aestivum; assembly: GCF_018294505.1. Taxonomy (NCBI): domain Eukaryota; kingdom Viridiplantae; phylum Streptophyta; class Magnoliopsida; order Poales; family Poaceae; genus Triticum; species Triticum aestivum. Next base: position 167,812,998 of record NC_057813.1, read on the forward strand.
GGCTGTTACTACACATTATGTCACAATACTTATGCCTTTTCTCTCTTATTTTACAAGGTTTGCATGAAGAGGTAGAATGCAGGCAGCTGGATTCTGGGCTAGAAAAGGAGCAAATATTAGAGACCTATTCTGCACAACTCCCAAAGTCCTGAAACTCCATGAAAGTCAGTTTGGAAATATATTAAAGGCGAAGAAAGAACCAGAGGGGGCCCACCCACCATGCACGAGGGTGGAGGGCCCGCCCTACCCCCTGGGCGCGCCCCCTGCCTCATGGGCCACCAGGCAACCCCCCGATGCCCATCTTCTGCTATATGGTGTCTTTTGCCCTGGAAAAAAGTCATAAGGAAGCTTTTGGGACGAGACGCCGCCGTCTCGGGGCGGAACCTTGGCAGAACCAATCTAGGGCTCCGGTGGAGCTGTTCTGCCGGGGAAACTTCCCTTCGGGAGAGGGAAATCATCGCCATCGTCATCACCATCCAACCTCTCAACGAGAGGGGGTCAATCTCCATCAACATATTCACTAGCACCATCTCCTCTTAAACCCTAGTTCATCTCTTGTATCCGATCTTTGTCTCAAGACCTCAGATTGGTACCTGTGGGTTGCTAGTAGTGTTGATTACTCCTTGTAGTTGATGCTAGTTGGTTTATTCGGTGGAAGATCATATGTTCAGATCCTTTATGCATATTAATACCCCTCTGATTATGAACATGGATATGATTTGTGAGTAGTTACATTTGTTCCTGAGGTCATGGGAGAAGTCTTGTTATAAGTAGTCATGTGAATTTGGTATTCGTTCGATATTTTGATGAGATGTATGTTGTCTCTGCTCTAGTGGTGTTATGTGAACGTCGACTACATGACACTTCACCATGATTTGGGCCTAGGGGAAGGCATTGGGAATTAATAAGTAGATGATGGGTTGCTACAGTGACGGAAGCTTAAACCCTAGTTTATGTGTTGCTTCGTAAGGGGCTGATTTGGATCCATATGTTTCCTGCTATGGTTAGGTTTACCTTAATTCTTCTTTTGTAGTTGTGGATGCTTGCGAGAGGGGTTAATCATAAGTGGGATGCTTGTCCAAGGAAGGGCAGTACCCAAGCACCGGTCCACCCACATATCAAACTATTAAAGTAACGAACGTGAATCATATGAGCATGATGAAAACTAGCTTGACAATAATTCCCATGTGTCCTCAGGAGCGCTTTTCTTTATATAAGAGTTTTTCCACGCTTGTCCTTTGCTACAAAAAGTATTGGGCCACCTTGCTGCCCCTTGTTACTTTTGTTACTTGTTACCCGTTATGAACTATCTTATCACAAAACTATCTGTTACCGATAATTTCAGTCCTTGCAGAGAATACCTTACTAAAAACCGCTTGTCATTTCCTTCTGCTCCTCGTTGGGTTTGACACTCTTACTTATTGAAAGGACTATGATAGATCTGCTATACTTGTGGGTCATCAAGACTCTTTTCTGGCGCCGTTGCCGGGGAGTGAAGCGCCTTTGGTAGGTGGAATTTGGTAAGGAAACATTTATATAGTGTGCTGAAATTTACTGTCACTTGTTACTATGGAAAATAATCCTTTGAGGGGCTTGTTCGGGGTATATTCACCCCGACCAGAAGCAAAGAGTTGCTCCTCAACCTACTGAACTATTTGCAACTCATCAATCCAGCGTCTTCCACATTTGCGCAGCCTGTCGAAAGTTCTTGTTTTGAGGCCTCGCAATACTTCGGCATTTGCTCTTTCTGCTTGGCCATTGCTTCTTGGATGAGCAACAGAAGCAAAGAAAACTTTGCTGCCAAGGTCTTGGATACACTGCATGAAGGTGCAGCTTGTGAACTATGTGCCGTTGTCGGTGATGACTCTGTTTGGCACACCAAAACAGCAAGCGAGACCTTTGAAGAACTTGACGGCCGACTGTGCTGTTACCTTTCTCACTGGCTCCACTTCCGGCCACTTTGTGAACTTGTCAATCGCAACGTACAAGTACTCAAAGCCCCCGACAGCACGGGGAAAGGGGCCTAGTATGTCGAGCCCCCAGACCAAAAATGGCCAGGAAAGAGAAATTATTTGAAGAGCCTGGGCAGGTTGATGAAACTTTTTTGAATGAAACTGGCATGCTTCACACTTGGTTACTAGTGTCGTTGCATCCTGGAGGGCAGTGGGCCAGAAGAAACCTTGCCAGAATGCTTTGCCGGCAAGGGCCCTTGACCCTACGTGGGAGCCACATATGCCTTTGTGTACCTCTACCAACAGCTCCAGTCCATCCTCCCGAGGAATACACTTCAATTTCACATCGTTCGGTCTCCTTCTGTATAGGACATCATCCACAAAGTGGTACATGCTGGACCGACGGGCTACTTTTTCTGCTTCTTCCTGCTCCTCAGGGAGCTCCCCTGTTTGGAGGAAACGAACTGTATGTTGCGCCCATGCTGGAGCCTGAGGCTCGACGGCAAGGACTAAAGGCATTTCTTCTTCGGCGGGGGCGGCTATCTCTACGGCAAGGGCTGGTGGCCCTGCCGGAGACTGATGCTTCCCGGCAAGCTTGGGGTACCCGGCAACTTCCTTGCCGGCGGCTCCTTCGCTTGTTCTGTCCTGCTGATGGCTCAACGGATGGCTGGGTTAATTGAAGCACAAAGGTACCTGGTTCCACAGACAACTTGAGGGTAGCGCATTTTGACAAGTCATCGGCAATGATGTTCTCTGCTTGCAAACCGTCAAAGTGCTCTTCCAACTTCCTCACTTCATCCACGTAGGCCTCCATTAGCGGGCTCTGATAATCCTTGTTGACTTGTTTGACGACAAGCTACGAATCACCTCTGATTTTGAGCTTCCTGATTCTGAGGTCCGCCGCGGTCCTGAGACCGGCAAGCAGCCCCTCGTACTCTGCAGTGTTATTTGTTGACCTTTCCCAGGGAAAGTGCACCCGGACTACGTACTTGAGGGGCTCTCCGATGGGTGCGACGAGTAGGACGCCGGCACGAGCACCTTGAAAAGAGAAAGCCCCATCAAAGTACATAATCCAATGACTACTTACCTCTTTGCCGGGGAGAGTGGTCTCTTGAACTTCTTCGTCGGGCGTGGATACCCATTCTGCTATGAATTCTGCCAAGGCCCTGCTCGAAGTGCTTTCAAACTTGAGGCCAAAGCTTGACAACTCCAATGCCCACTCCACGACCCTCCCAATTGCATCTGGGTTGTGCAAGATCCATTGCAACGGGAGGCGAGTGACGACGGTGATCTCATGTGCTTGGAAATAGTGATGCAGCTTTCTTGAGGCCATAAGGAGGCCGAAAGCAGCTTTTGCATACCAGAATACCTTAATCTAGCCCCCTGCGAGAGGGAGCTGACAAAATAGGTTGGGTGGTGCATCATCTTCTTCTTCTGTCTTACTTCGCTCACTTGCGCACACTCTGTCTTGCTGGGACTGGACTCTGCCTGGGGCTCTGCCTTGCCGGCCTCGGGCCCTGCCGGCTCCGGCTCTTCATCCAAAAGCCTCGCCGCTGCCGTTGCCTCTTCCTAAAATTCTCTCTCCGCCACTAGCGCATCAGTGACCACTTGATTCATTGCTGCCAAATACAGTAGCAATGGCTCTTGTGGTTTGGGCGCGACTAGTATCGGCGTAGAGGAAAGGTACCTCTTTAAATCTTGCAGCGCTGCCTCTACCTCCGGAGTCCATTTCATTGGACCCGCCTTTTTCAAAATTTTGAAAAAGGGGAGGGTGCGCTCAACAGACTTAGAGATAAACCCACCTAGGGCAGCAACGCAGCCGACAAGCCTATGAACGTCCTTGACTCATCTGGGTGCCTCAATCTACTCAATAGCTTTGACCATGTCGGGATTTGCTTCGATTCCGTGTTGAGACACAAAGAACCCAAGAAGTTTGCCGGATGGGACGCCGAACACACACTTCTCTGGGTTGAGCTTGAGGTTGATCTTGCGCAAATTTGCAAAGGTTTCTTCTAGATCCTGCACGAGTGTGGCCTTGTCCTTGGTTTTGACCGATACGTACCACATGGGGTGATGAATGCGGTTTTTTCTTCATATTCCTTCTTCATGAAGATCTGATGATATCCTGAATAGGCATCAAGGAACGATAGTAGGTCGCACCCGACAATGGAGTCCACTATCTGGTCGATGCGTGGCAATGGGAAAGGATCCTTTGGATAGGTTTTATTGATATCAGTAAAGTTAATACACAACCTCCATTTTCCATTCGCCTTACGCACTACCACTGGATTGTCCAACCACGTCGGGTGGAGTACTCCCTTGACCAAGCTTGTCGCTTCCAACTTCCTGATCTCCTCGATGATGAACTCTTGTCGCTCCAAAGCTAGCTTTTTGACCTTATACTTGACGGGCCGCGCATGGGGACAGACATCAAGGTGGTGCTCATCCACCTCCCTGGGAACGCCAGGGATGTCGGATGCTTGCCAGGCAAACACATCGACATTCGCCCACAGGAAGGCGACGAGCACGCTTTCCTATTTGATGTCAAGGGTGGAGCTTATGGTGAAAGCTCCGGCCGTACCATCCTCCTTAACGGGCACCTTCTTGGTTTTTGGTGGGCCGCCTTGCAATTCTTGCTCTTGCTGGTAGAGCTCTCTGGCACGTCCCTACCTGGCGCCAAAGATGTCGGGGAAACGAACACCAATGGGATCACAACAATCCCTTCTACGTTCGATGGGGAGAGTAGCTGCACAAAGAGCAGGTCTAGCAGTCAGCACAAGGGGATTTTACCCAGGTTCGGGCCGCAAAGATGCGTAATACCCTAGTCCTGCTTGTCTAGATATATGTGTTCTTGAGATTTTGAACTAGTTGTTGTGCATGCAAAGTCCAAAAAGTCCGAATCCTCTCCTAGTTTGCCTCGGGCCTTCTTTTATACGTAAAGGGCTTGCCACAGTAGCCCACAGGAGGTGGAAAGCAAGCTACATCGTATGAGTTTATCGTTCGGCACCGTAGGACAAATGCATTTAATGCGCTACCTACGTGCCCTCTTACTTTATCTAGGACGGCAACAGAAGCCATCCCATCCGTCGCCACCCCTCCTGTCTTTGACACGCGTCCAGGTTGATGAGGCATGCAGTGCCATGCTGGCTAGCTTGCTGATGTGTTGGCATGGTGGTAGAGCCTCCACGAAGATCTGCATGCCGCCACGCAGGCGCCTGCTCAGTTGGCACACTGGTCGTCGTACTGGAGTGGTGGTGAGGTGGCAAATCCTTGCCAGGCGCGGGCCTAGCCGCGGCCCAGCAATCGTCCCCGGCAAGGCTTGCTAGGGGCCTCAGAGTTGTCCCCGACAAGGGTCTTGCCAGGGGCCTTCTTTTCTGGTCCCATGTGGACCCGCATGCTATCAATCTTCATAAAGATATGCAAGCTACCACGCATGCGTTCCTAAATATTGGTCTTAACTTTGTCGATGATGTCAGAAATCTCAGCCTCAAGAGTGATGGGCTTGCTGGTGCTGCATAGTTTGCCCCAGCAAGGATGTTGCCGGGGGAGGTCCAGCTCACCTTCTGCTCCTAGTTTCTTTGACTTGAGTAGCTGCCTTGGTAGTCTTCTGTTCTGTCTTCTGTTGTCCTGCCGGGCCTAGCCATAGGCGTGGCTACAACTGCCCATGCACAAGTAAGGGGTACAAAAGAGCCCGTACTTTTATACACTGACATCACAGCCCTGCGGAGATCACTTCACCATCACCGTTACCATGCCATAATGCTGTCGGAACTCATCCACTACCTCGCCATCTTGCTGGATCAAGGTGGCGGAGGACGTCACTGAGCTGAACGTGTGCAGAACTCGAAGGTGACGTACGTTCGGTACTTGATCGGTTGGAGCGCGAAGAAGCTAGACTACATCAACCATGTTACTAAGCTCTTCCGCTTACGGTCTTCGAGGGTACGTAGACACACTCTCCCCCTCTCATTGCTATGCATCTCCTTAATAGATCTTGCATGTGCATAGAAAAAAAATTGTTTCCATGCATCGTTCCCCAATACTGGCATCCGAGCCATGTCTATGCATAGATGATATGCACTAGTAGAACACAAAGAGTTGTGGGCGGTGATGGTCACACTGCTTACCACCAACGTCTTATTTTGATTCAATGGTATTGTAAGATGAAGCAGCCCGGACCAACCTTACATGTTCACGTACATGAGAGCGGTTCCACCGACGAACATGCAACTTGTTTTGCATAAAGGTGGCTGGCGGGTGTCTGTTTCTCCTACTTTAGTTGAATCGAATTTGACTGCGGCCGGTCCTTGAAGAAGGTTAAAACAGAAAAGTTGATAAATCACCGTTGTGGTTTTGGCCGTAGGTAAGAACTGTTCTTTCTAGAAGCCCATAGCAGCCACCTAAAACTTGAACAACAAAGTAGAGGACGTCTAACTTGTTTTTGCAGGGCATGTTGTGATGTGACATGGTCAAGACTTGATGTGATATACGTTGTTGTATGAGATGATCATGTTTTGTAATTTATCGGCAACCGACAGGAACCTTATGGTTGTCTCTTTATTGTATCAAATGCAATCGCCGTGTAATTGCTTTACTTTATTGCTATGCGTTAGCAATAGTTGTAGAAGCAATAGTTGGAGAGATGACCACAATGCAACGATGGAGATCAAGGTGTTGAGCTGGTGACCATGGAGATCATGATGATGCTTTGGAGATGGAGATCAAAAGCACAAGATGATGATGGCCATATCATGTCACATATTTTGATTGCATGTGATGTTTATCCTTGATGCATCTTATTTTGCTTAGAACGGTGTTAGCATTATAAGATGATCCCTTCACTTAATTTCAAGATAAAAGTGTTCTCCCTGAGTATGCACCGTTGCTAAAGTTCGTCGTTTCGAAGCACCACGTCATGGTCAGCTGTGATAGACTCTACGTTCACATACAACGGGTGTAAGCTAGATTTACACACGTGGAATACTTGGGTTAAACTTGATGAGCCTACCATGTACAAACATGGTATCGGAACACTAGAGACCAAAAGGTCAAACATGAGTCATATAGTAGATATGATCAACATGGAGATGTTCACCATTGAAGACTACTCCATCTCACGTGATGACCGGACATGGCTTAGTTGATTTGGATCATGTATCACTTAGACAACTTGAGGGATGTTGATTTAAGTGGGAGTTCATTAGTAATTTGATTAATTGAACTTAAATTTATCATGAACTTAGTCGTGATAGTATTTGCAAATTATGTTGTAGATCAATAGCTCGCATTGTAGCTTCCCTATTTTTGATATGTTCCTAGAGAAAACTAAGTTGAAAGATGATAGTAGCAATGATGCAGACTGAGTCCGTGATCTAAGGATCATCCTCATTGCTGCAGAGAAGAATTATGTCCTTGATGCACCACTGGGTGACAGACCTATTGCAGGAGCAGATGACGTTATGAACGTTTAGCTAGCTCGATATGATGAGTACTTAACAGTTTAGTGCGCCATGTTTTATGGCTTAGAATCGGGACTTCAAAAATGTTTTGAAACGCCACGGAGCATATGAGATGTTCCAAGAGCTGAAATTGGTATTTCAAGCTCATGCCCGTATCGAGAGGTATGTGACCTCTGACAAGTACTTTGCCTACAAGATGGAGGAGAATAGCTCAGCCAGTGAGCATGTGCTCAGAATGTCTAGGTACTACAAGTGCTTGAATCAAGTGAGAGTTAATCTTCCAAATGAGATAGTGATTGACAAAGTTCTCTAGTCACTATCACCAAGCTAATAGAACTTCGTGATGGAATATAATATGCAAGGGATGACGAAAACGATTCCTGAGCTCTTCGTGATGCTGAAATCGGCGAAGGTAGAAATCAAGAAAGAGCATCAAGTGTTGATGGTTAACAAGACCACTAGTTTCAAGAAAAGGGGCAAAGGGAAAGAAAGAGAACTTCAAGAAGAATGGCAAGCAAGTTGCCACTCCCGTGAAGAAGCCCAAAGCTAGACCTAATCCTGAAACCGAGTGCTTCTACTACAAAGGGAATGGTCACTAGAAGCGGAACTGTCCCAAATACTTGGCAGATAAAAAGGATGGCAAAGTGAAAAAAGGTATATTTGATATACATGTTGTTGATTTGTACCTTACTAGTATTTGTAGTAGCCCCTGGGTATTTGATACTGGTTCAGTTGCTAAGATTAGTAACTCGAAACATGAGTTATAGAATAAACAGAGACTAGTTAAGATCAAGGTGACAATGTGTGTTGGAAGTGATTCCAAGGTTGATACGGTCATCGTCACACACTCCCTTTACCTTCAGGATTAGTGTTGAACATAAATAAATGTTATTTGGTGTTCGCGTTGAGCATGAATATGATTAGATCATGTTTATTGCAATACGGTTATTCATTTAAGTTAGAGAATAATTGTTATTCTGTTTACATGAATAAAACCTTCTATGGTCATACAGCCAATGTGAATGGTTTATTAATTTTCAAAAAAAATGTGAATGGTTTATTGAATCGTGATCGTAATCATACATATATTCATAATATTGATGTCAAAAGATGCAAGGTTGATAATGATAGTGCAACATACTTGTGGCACTGCTGTTTAGGTCATAATGGTGTAATGCGCATGAAGAAACTCCATGCGGATGGACTTTTGGAATCACTTGACTATGAATCATTTGATACTTGCGACCCATGCCTCATGGGCAAGATGACTAAAAATCCGTTCTTCGGATCAATGGAGCAAGCTAATGACTTATTGGAAATAATACATACTGATGTATGCAACCCGATGAGTGTTGAGGCACGTGGCGTGTATCGTTATTTTCTGACCTTCACAGATGATTTGAGTAGGTATCGATATATCTACTTAATGAAACACAAGTCTGAAACATTTCAAAAGTTCAAAGAATTTCAGAGTGAAGTGGAGAATCATCGTAACAAAAAAAGTTTCTACGATCTATTCGCGGAGGCGAATATTTGAGTTACGACTTTGGCATTCATTTAAAACAATGTGGAATTGTTTCACAACTCACGCCACGTGGAACACCACAGCGTAATGGTGTGTCCGAACGTCGTAACCGTACTTTATTAGATATGGTGCATTCTATGATGTCTCTACCGATTTACCACTATCGTTTTGAGGTTATGCATTAGAGACATCCGCATTCACATTAAATAGGGCACCGTCTAAATCCATGAGATGGCACCGTATGAACTGTGGTTTGGCAAGAAACCTAAGCTGTCATTTCTTAAAGTTTGTGGTTGCGACACTTGTCAAAAGGCCTCAACCTGATAAGCTCGAACCCAAACCGGAGAAGTGCATCTTCATAGTATACCCTAAGGAAATAGTTGGGTGCACCTTCTACCACAGATACGAAGGCAAGATCTTTGTTGCTAAGAGTGGATCCTTTCCAGAGAAGAACTCGAAAGAAGTGAGTGGGAGGAAAGTATAACTTGATGAGGTAATTGTACCTTCTCTCGAATTGGAAAGTAGTACATCAAAGAAATCTGTTCCCATGATGCCTACACCAACTAGAGTGGAAGCTAACGATGATGATCATGAAACTTCAGATCAAGTTACTACTGAACTTCGTAGGTCAAGCAGAGCATGATCGGCACCAAAGTGGTACGGTAATACTGTCCTGGAAGTTATGTTATTAGACCATGGTGAACCTACAAACTATGAAGAAGCTATGACGAGCCCAGATTCTGATAAATGGCTTGGGGCCATGAAATATGAGATAGGATCCATGTATGAGAGCAAAGTATGGACTTTGATGGATTTTCCCGATGATCGGCAAGCCATAGAAAATAAATGGATCTTCAAGAAGAAGATTGGAGCTGATGGTAATGTAACTGTCTCCAAAGCTCGACTTGTCGCGAAAGGTTTTTGACAAGTTCAAGGGGTTGACTACGATGAGACTTACTCACACGTAGTGATGCTTAAGTCCGTTTGAATCATGTTAGCAATTGCCGCATTTTATGATTATGAAATCTGGCAAATAGATGTCAAAACTACATTCCTTAATGGATTTCCTAAAGAAGAGTTTTATATGATGCAACCAGAAAGATTTTGTTCATCTCGAGACAAGTTTGGCACATGGCGCTGTCCAGGACGAGACTTGGGCCTAGTCTAGCTCCCAATGCCAACGACATTCTGGAGCATTGGTGGGGAAACGCCCGGCAGAGGATAGCAAAGGAGAACCGGAAAGCTTTCGACTCTTTCGTGATACTAGTCTGTTGGCATCTTTGGAAATAAAGAAATGATCGAGTTTTTTGCCCAGTTGGCACTCCATCTTTGGTTCTGGAACTAGTCAACAAGATAATCAATGAGCTTCACATGTGGGTGATGGCTGGAGGGAGAGGAGTTAGCGATCTTTTGTAAGGAGTTAGCTTAGTGTGTGGAGTTGGAGTTTGGTGTGGCCTCAGCCGACTTGTGGTTGTTGCCAACACCTCAACGCTCTTGTAAATAGTTTTTCTCCTCTTCTATAAAGCTACGGTATGCAATTTGCGTACCGTCGAAAAAAAGGTGCTAACAAAGTGTGCAAGCTCCAGTGATCCATCTATGGACTGGTGCAAGCATCCGGATTGAGATACTCCGAGTCTCAATCCGGATACATATTCAAAGTGGGAGCAATTAGCTAGAGTAGCTCCATGTTGAGCACTGTTGACATAGAAATTTGCAAATATACATATGGATCTGAATGTGGCAGACGCATTGACTAAACTTTTCTCACAAGCAAAACATGATCACACCTTAGTACTCTTTGGGTGTTAATCACATAGCGATGTGAACTAGATTATTGACTCTAGTAAACTCTTTGGGTGTTGGTCACATTGTGATGTGAACTATGGGTGTTAATCACATGGTGATGTGAACTAGATTATTGACTCTAGTACAAGTGGGAGACTGAAGGAAATATGCCCTAGAGGCAATAATAAAGTTGTTATTTTATATTTCCTTATTTATGATAAAGATTTATTACTCATGCTATAATTGTATTGATCGGAAACTTAAATACATGTGTGAATACATAAACAAATACCGTGTCCCTAGTAAGCATCTACTAGACTGCTCATTGATCAAAGATGGTTAAGCTTTCCTAACCATATACATGTGTTGTCATTTGATAACACATCACATCATTAGAATAATGATGTGATGGACAAGACCCATCTGTTATCTTAGCATAATGATCGTTTAGTTTATTGCTTTGCTTTCTTCATGTCAAATACATATTCCTTCGACTATGAGATTATGCAACTCCCGGATACCAGAGGAATACCTTGTGTGCTATCAAATATCACAATATAACAGGTGATCATAAAGATGCTCTACAGGTATCTCCGAAGGTGTTTGTTGAGTTGTCATAGATCAAGATTAAGATTTATCAGTCTGAGTATCGGAGAGGTATCTCTGGGCCCTCTCGGTAATACACATCATAAGAAGCCTTGCAAGCAAATGACTAATGAGTTAGTTACGAGATGATGTATTATGGAACGAGTAAAGAGACTTGCCGATAACGAGATAGAACTAGGTATAGAGATACCAACAATCGAATCTCGGGCAAGTAACATACCGATGGACAAAGGGAATTACATATGTTGTCATAACGATTCGACAGATAAAGGTCTTCATAGAATATGTAGGATCCAATATGGGCATCCAGGTTCTGCAATTGGTTATTGACCAGAGAGGTGTCTCATTCATGTCTACATAGTTCTTGAACCCGTAGGGTCCGCATGCTTAACGTTCGTTGACGATATAGAGTTATATGACTTATATGATTTGGTGATTGGATGTTGTTAGGAGTTCCGGATGAGATCATGGACATGACGAGGAGTCTCGAAATGTTCGAGATGTTAAGATTGATATATATAAAGATGGTATTCTGACACCGGAAGAGTTTCAGGATGCATCGGGTAGTCATCGGGTCACTGGAAGGGGGTTCGGTCACCCCCGGTAGGTGTGTGGGCTTAATGGGCCAAGGAGGGGACAGACAAGCCCACAGGGGGATGGTGCGCCCCTTGCACTGGCCGCCCAGCCCTGGGGAAGTAAAGGGGGGAGGGCTAGCCCCTCCTGCCTTTCCCTTCTCATGGGAGAAAGGAAAAGGGGGGTGCCTCCCTCCCCTGCCTTTCCCCCGCACCTATACATGGCAGGGAGCGCCACTTGGGAGGAGACCCCAAGTAGGATTCATCCTACTTGGGGCACCCCCACCTATATATATGAGGGAGGGGGCGCCTAGCACACCAGAACATCATCTTAGCCATGTGCGGTGGCCCCTTCCACCGTTTACACCCTAGTCATATTTTCTTAGTGCTTAGGTGAAGCCCTGCGGATCACTTCACCATCACCATCACCATGCCTTCGTGCTATCAGAACTCATCGACTACCTCGCCTTCTTGCTGGATCAAGAAGGCAGAGGACGTCACCGAGCTGAACATGTGCAGAACTCGGAGGTGTCATACGTTTGGTACTTGATTGGTTGGAGCACGAAGAAGTTCGAATACATCAACCGCGTTACTAAACGCTTCCGCTTACGGTCTAGGAGGGTACATAGACACACTCTCCCCCTCTCGTTGCTTTGTATCTCCTTGATATATCTTGCATGTGCGTAGAATTTTTTTTGTTTTCCATGCACCGTTCCCCAACAATCTAACCCCCTAGGAGCATGCGTTTAGTACTTTTTTTCAATGACTAATAAATTTTTGCAATAAGTATGTGAGTTTTGTATGACTAATGTTGAGTCCATGGATTATACACACTCTCACCCTTCCACCATTGGTAGCCTCTCTAGTACCACGCAACTATCGCCGGTGCATTACACCCACCATATACCTTCCTAAAAACAGCCACCATACCTACCTATTATGGCATTTCGAGAGCCATTCTGAGATATATTGCCATGCAACTTCCACCGTCCCGTTTTATTATGACACACACCATCATTCCATATTGTTCTCATATGCATGAGGCATTCACATAGAGTCATATTTTATTCTAGCATCGAGTTGTAAGTCTTGAGTTGTTAGTAAATAAAAGTGTGATGATCATCATTATTAGAGCATTGTACCATGTGAGGAAAGGATGATGGAAGCTATGATTCCCTCACAAGTTATGATGAGTCTCGGAACTTTACAAAAAAATAAAAGAGGCCAAAGAAGCCCACATAAAAGAGGCCAAAGAAGCCCAAACAAAAAAAGGAGAAAAGAAAAAAATGATGAGAGAAAAGAGAAGGGACAATGTTACTATCCTTTTACCACACTTCTGATTTAAAGTAGCACCATGATCTTCATGATAGAGAGTTTCCTATTTTGTCACTTTCATATACTAGTGGGAATTTTTCATTATAGAACTTGGCTTATAAATTCCAATGATGGGCTTCCTCAAATTGCCATAGGTCTTCGTGAGCAAGCGAGTTGGATGCACACCCACTTAGTTTCTTTTTGAGCTTTCATACACTTATAGCTCTACTGCATCTGTTGCATGGCAGTCCCTACTCACTCACATTGATATCTATTAATGGAAATCTCCATAGCCCGTTAATACGCCTAGTTGATGTGAGACTTTCTCCTTCTTTTTGTCTTCTCCACAACCACCATATTATATTCCACCTATTGTGTTATATCCATGGCTCACGCTCATGTATTGTGTGAAAGTTGAAAAAGTTTGAGAACATCAAAAGTATGAAACAATTGCTTGGCTTGTCATCGGGGTTGTGCATGATTTAATACTTTGTGTGATGAAGATGGAGTATAGCCAGACTATATGATTTTGTAGAGATGACTTCCGTTGGCCCTATTATTTTGAGAAGACATGATTGCTCTATTAGTATGCTTGAAGTATTATTGTTTTTATGTCAATATTAAACTTTTGTTTTGAATCTTATGGATCTGAATATAAATGCCACAGTAAATAAGATTACATGGATAAATATGTTAGGTATCATTCCACATTAAAAATTCTGTTTTTATCATTTACCTACTCAAGGACGAGCAGGAATTAAGCTTGGGATGCTTGATACGTCTCCAGCGTATCTATAATTTTTGATTGTCACATGCTATTATATTATTTCTTTTGTATTTTTTATATGCATTAATATGCTATTTTATATTATTTTTGGGACTAACCTATGAACCTAGATCCCAGTGCCACTTTATGTTTTTCCTTGTTTTTGAGTTTTAGAGAAAAGGAATATCAAAGTGAGTCCAAATGGAATAAAAATTTCGTGATGATTTTTCTTGGACCAGAAGACATCCAGCAGACTTGGAGAGGGGGGCAGGAGTTGCCCGAGGAGTCCACAAGCCTGCTAGGCGTGCCCCGAGGGGTGCCCTGAGGACTTGTGGGCCCCTCAGAGGTCTCCTAAACCTAATTCTTGCACTATAAATTTCCAAATATTCCCAAACCACCAGAAGTGTCCACAAATATACTTTTTTGCTGCCGTAACTAGGGATGAAAATGGAGTGGACAATTTCCGCTTTTTCGGAGGGAAAATGGAAATGAAGAGGAAATATGAAAGCGAAAACGGAAATTTGCAAGACGGAAATGGAAATGGAATTTTTTTATGTGGAAACGGAAACAAAAACGGAATGGTGTTTTCTGGTGGAACACACGTGGAAACGGAACTTTCCGTTTCTGTTAATATGCAATTTCCGTTTCTACTATAGGCTCATGGCTGCTTTGTAGCCTAACTACCAAACAATACACAATGACACAGTGAGTAAAATGAGCAGAATGTATTATTTGAGTACCAAGTTTTACTACTACACACATACTCAACTAGACCGTATACGGAATTGTCATGTACTACTACAATACTACCCTATTATGCCAACACAGCCATATTATTTTGTAGCCTTGTTAAAAATTCCATCAATTTGTTTGTTTTTTGTCTGTATTTCTCTATGATTCAAGGGGGTTTTAAGTTCCGGTCAATAAATAGTTTTGTTTCCGTGTCCGCTCTGTATTTGCTCCGTGTTTGTTTCCGGTAGTATATGTTTCCGTATGTTTTCGGGGTTTCTGTATTCGTTTCTGCTTCTGCAGAAAAATATGAAACCAAATATGGTAGCACCCAGTTCCGTCCGTTTCCGCGCCGTTTTCATCCCTAGCCGTAACCTTATGTTCCCATGAGATCCTATCTTGGGGCCTTTTCCGGCACCCTACCGGAGGGGAATTCGATCACGGAAGGGGATTGTACATCAACTCTATTACCCTTCCGATGAAGAGTGGGTAGTTTACCACCGACCTACGGGTCCATAGCTAGTAGCTAGATGGCTTCTTCTCTCTCTTTTGTCTTCAATACAATGTTCTCCTCGATTTTCTTGGAGTTCTATCCGATGTAATATTCTTTTCCGGTGTGTTTGTCAAGATCCAATGAATTGTGGATGTATGATCAGATTATCTATGAATATTATTTGAGTCTTTTCTGAATTCTTATATGCATGATTTGGTATCTTTGTATTTCTCTTTAAATTATCGATTTGGTTTGGCCAACTAGATTGGTTCTTCCTGCAATGGGAGAGGTGCTTAGTATTGGGTTAAATCTTGTGGTGTCCTCGCCTAGTGACAAAGTAGGAGTAGCGAGGCACGTATTGTATTGTTGCCATCACGGGTAAAAGGATGGGGTTTTCATCATATTGCTTGAGTTTATCCCTCTACATCATGTCATCTTACTTAAGGTGTTACTCCATTCTTATGAACTTAATACTCTAGATGCATGCAGGATAACGGTTGATGTGTGGAGTAATAGTACTAGATGCAGGCAGGAGTTGTTCTACTTGACACGGACGTGATGCCTATATTCATAATCATTGCCTTGAATATCGTCATAACTTTGCGCTTTTCTATCAATTGCTCGACACTAATTTGTTCACCCACCATATGTTTTCTTTCAAGAGAGAAGCCTTTAGTGAAACCTATGGCCCCCGGGTCTATTTGCCATCATATATTTTCAGATCTATAAAATCAAAAACCCCAAAATACCTTGCTGCAATTTATTTACGTTTACTTTGTTTTATGTTTTAGTAATCTTTTATATCTATCTCTATCAGATCTCATCCTTGCAAGTGACCGTGAAGGGATTGACAACCCCTTTATTGCGTTGGGTGCAAGTGTTTGATTGTTTGTGCAGATGCATAGATTGGAGACTTGCGTGTACCTCCTACTGGATTGATATCTTAGTTCTCAAACTGAGGGAAATACTTATCTCTACTTTGCTGCATCACCCTTTCCTTTTTAAGGGGAAAACCAATGCTAACTCAAGAAGTAGAAGAGCCCACTCCGCCTTAGATAACCCAGGGACATCATCTAACAAACCGAATTCCTCGATCTTACCAAGTAAAGCGGTCTTTCTTGACTTAAGGGTACCACCAAGGTTAGATCATCTACAGTCGGGCGCCCTATATCCGTCTCATACGTCCGGGCAGGCTGTCCGGTCACTGCCCAGTCACAAAATACCGACCCAACCGGAGCTCTCAAATAGGCCTGAAACGCCCGGGCTGACCGGCACCCCTCATATCCATCCCAAATGTAGGGCGGATATGAGGCGGCCCGGGCACGCATGGGCGCGCCCGCCACGTCTGCCTGACCCACCGCTAGCCCACCTCTGCTCCACAAAAATCCCGTCTGGTAGAAACCCTAGATCACTCTGCTCCCCTCCCCGACGCTCTCATTTCCCCAATCTGCCAAATCCCTCGCGCCGACGAGCATGTCCAGCACCGGCAGCCACTCTGACAGCAACTCCAGAGATTAGGAGGAGTTGGCGCTCCGTATCGCGCTTGAACGCTCGCGGTTCGATACGGGCGGCAGCTCCGGCTCCGGTGCGACGCCCCCTGTCACCCGTCGCGGCAGTGCCGATGCGGCACCAGCCCTTCCCCCCTCGCGTGTGGATCTGCGAGGCATGCCCGATCTGCTCCTCCCGCCCAACGGCCTGCTCCACCTCTAGCCGCTGCTCCGCGCGGGAAGCGCTGGGTTCTAGTGCCCGCTCAACCTACGCCGCGGATGCGGACTCCGGAGTCGGAGGCACGAGCTGCCCGCCGCGAGAGGCAGAGGGCAAGGGAGATGGCGAGCGGGTCCGACGGGTCTGCACAGTCCACCTACCGCCGTCGGGTGCCCGACAAGAACGACTGTCTCTTCGAGTGGGCGTGCCGCCGGTCACTGATTAAGGCGGAGACGAAGGCCCGACGGCTCTGGAGGCTCAACTCCAAGCAGCTCCAGCTTGGCATTGAGCAATCCGAGCGGGAGGCGGCGGAGGCAGTGAGGGAGGCGGCGAGGGTGGCCAAGCTCAAGCGCAAGCAAGACCACGTTGTTCGACGCTTGCAAGGTTTCATCGTCATCTCCGATTCCTCCTCCTCCTACGGGTCCGGCGGCTCCAACGTGGACCCGCCTCCTGCCGTGGACTCCTACAGCTGCGCCAGCGACGGGAAGGGCAAAGGGCCGGCGAGGAAGTGGTGAAGATCCATCTTTATTTCAAGTTTTTAGTTGTAGTTTGAACTTGTCCGACGTATTATGTGTATTATGTGAACTTTGGCTATCTTTCGATGATCCGGATGTGATCTTCTGATTAACCGACTGTGCATTTGTATGTCCACTCATGATCTATATAGTTTTTATTAATGTTGCATGGTTTAATATGAATATAGGGGACAGAATATGAGATACGTGGATGTGAAGACGCGGATATAGAAAGTGCCTGATCAATGCCAGCAGACGCGTCTGCGGGCATTTGAGCGGCCGGATTTGCTGAGTCCGGCTGTAGATGCTCTTAACACCGCACCCTCTAGGGTGGTGCCGCAGCCTCCTAATGCAATGCTGCAATCGATTCATTGCATCTGTCAAGGGACCAAAAGGATGGCTGCAAGCCAAAACCCATTTCTCCCGCACAACGTCCACGAAACCTGGGCCAACAAAGCGTTGAGGTCTGAATCTACCAAAGTTAACAACAGCACCTTTCGCTTGGTGTGAGCAGTGGACCAACAAAGTGGCACAGCAAGTCTTAAAGTCTTGCTCGCTCCGGTCATTACGAGGGTGAAAGAAATGGGGAATCTCGTTCGGTCGTTCCGCTTTCCCAGTTGGGTCAATTGCCAAGACAAAAGTTCAGCGGACCTTCTGTCCACATTGCAACACTTTCAGGGTCACACTCCACTTTCTGAAGCTTCTGGACACCAACCCTGAATTCCCTGATACACTACCCAAATTGTCACGGAAAATGCTCAAAACAGAAGGAAAAAAAACTGTTTCTATGCCAGTGAGTTCTTTTCTTTTCTTGACATAGGAATTAATCAAAGGGAAAAAACCAATCACGTGTACTCAATTCGCCATGGATCTCACTTTGTCACCATCTGCACGAAGCTTTGTGCCACAGTGTGTACGCACTGTCACCATAACTACAAAAATCCAACGGCGGCCGGCCTTCTCGAAGAACATTTCAGCTAGCAGTATGTACACAACAACAAAAGAGCACCATCAACCTCATCGCGGCTCGACGACGGTGATGGAGACGTCGTTGATGGACTGGGGCGAGAAGGTGGACTCGGTCTTGGTGGAGAAGGGGATCATCGCCGCCGGGAAGGTCCTCAGCCTGGTGAACATGGGCGGCCTGGCCGGCGCGGGGAGGTTCATGTGGTCGCTGATGAGCATGAGCAGGACGCTGGACATGGTCGGGCGGAGCTCCGGGTCGTCCTGCACGCAGAGGAGCCCCACGTGGAAGCACCGCCACGCCTCCTCCTTGGAGTAGGCCCGCCCCAGCGCCGGGTCCATGAACTCGGCCGCCTTCTCCTCAGTCCAGCTCTTCCATGCCTGCACCAACACAGAGCAGCAGCTCAGTGCTCAAACTTACTATAGTAGATAATGGTAGTGAAAATAATACTACTGTACTAGAGTTCTTGAGAGACTGTACGTACGTCTTGGATGAGCGTCTGCTCGTGCTCCTCGAGGTAGAGCGCGCCGTTCCGCTTGCCGCCGAGGATCTCGATCAGCAGGACCCCGAAGCTGAACACGTCGGACTTCACCGAGAACACGCCCTCCATCACGAACTCCGGCGCCATGTACCCGCTGCATTGCATGGGGACCGGAATTCAGGTGAGTAAACATGCATGCAGTACGGCCGGCCAATTACTGGAGCACACACTACACAGTCCTGCGGTCGTGTGGTCGCTTACTAGGTTCCGACGACGCGGCCGGTGTTAACCTCGATGCACTCGTCCTCGAAGATCTTGGCCATGCCGAAGTCGGAGATCTTGGGCCTCATCTTGTTGTCGAGGAGCACGTTGCTGGCCTTGAGGTCCCGGTGGACGACCTTGAGCAGCGAGTCCTCGTGCAGGTAGAGCAGCCCGCGGGCGATGCCCAGGATGATGCTGTGCCGGGTTTTCCAGTCCAGCTGCGCGCTCTTGCTTGCGTCTAATCAACAAAGTGGTATTAGTAACAATTAATTAATCAAAACTCTGAGTGATCAGGGATTGACCAACACAGCAAAGCGTACTCTGCACATCATGTAGAGATCACTAGCAGCAACTAATTAATTAATGATCTCGTTTTCCAGCCGGAAAACTTGGGGCGCAGTTAGTACCATGTGGCGTGCAGGTCGCTCGCAGTGCGCATCAAGCGATAATTATCCGGCCACTTACAGGTTACCATCCATCAGTACGTACGTCGCCAGTCGGTTAATCAATGTAGAGATTGCTCGATTTAATTGCGCGGTCCATGGATCGCCGGGCAGTAGGCACTGCACCGGCTGGCCCCCATTAACCAAACGAGGAACTTAATGGCGCGACGCCGCAGGTTTCAACCACCGCTCCTCCTCGAGCTCGTTTCTTTCCAAGCTACCAACCGAAATGGATTAGACGGATGAAAAGGGGGTAACGTAACGCACCGAAGAGGAAGGCGTCGAGGCTGCGGTTGGGGAGGTACTCGTACACCAGCAGCTTCTCGTCGCGCTCGGCGCACCAGCCCAGCAGCCGCACCAGGTTGCGGTGCTGCAGCTTGGCGATCAGCTCCACCTCGTTCCGGAACTCCGCCGCGCCCTGCCGCGACCGCGCCGACAGCCGCTTCACCGCGATCTCAGACCCGCCGGTCAGCACGCCCTTTGGTTGGTTGGTTCACATACATGCCAATCAAAGCTCGGTTCAATTTCACCGCAGAAATGGCGGGAAAGGTTCTAGCTAAGAGGCCACTCAAGTTGCAGACCAGATGATTCTTGATCAATACTAGTACGTATACTAATCAACTGTTGTAAAATGTAAATTACGTACTCTGTAGACAGGGCCGAAGCCGCCCTCGCCGAGCTTGTTGGCCTTGGAAAAGTTGTCGGTGGCGGCGTGGATGGAGGCGAGGTCCATGAGCGGCAGGTCCGAGCTCGACATCGGCCTCAGGCTCTGGAGCAGCGATCTCCTCACGGCTGAAGAGCGACCAACACAAACAAGATTCGCATTCCTACTTCACTCCCAGTACGTAAAGTACCCAAGAAGAAGCAAAACCGGTTCAGTCAGAGACGGAGGATCACGTACCGTTGCGCTTCCGCCAGCGCCAGCAGTAGATGCAGTAGAAGAGCGTGCAGAAGATGACCACCACCAGCACGGACACCATTATCTTCATCGCCTCCTGGCTCGACCCGCGCCCCGCAGCCGCCTCGCCGTCGCCCGACGGCGCCGGGGACGACGACGCCGGTGCGCCCATGAGCCGGCGGTGCCAAGCGCGCGGCGACGCCATGCGCTGCTCCGGCGGAGGAAGGTCTCTGATGGTGATTGCCTGACGAACCTTGACGTGGTGAAAAGGGAGGAGGAGGTGGAGGAGGAGAAAGACGTGAGAATGGCGGGGACGGGGAGTGGGAGTGAGTGAGACGATGGTGGCTGCGGCCGGCTGAAAGGTTCTACTAGTAGCAGCAGCAGTTGCCAAATGTCCACCTACCGGATCTTTGTTTTTCCTTCTTCCGGCACCGGCAGTCGGCAGAGCGTTCGACGCAGCAACACCGCAGTTATTATCCTGGCTAAAGGCCACGGTTGCAGTGGAAAGTATCATTATCCTCTTCTTTTTGCTTACCTCCACAAGGTAAAAACCGTAGGAGGTTCCGTGAGTTGGCAGTAAATCTTAGGAGGTTCCATGAACTGGTAGTACGATGCAAGTAATGAAGTGGGGTAGAACCAGTCATGTTCACGATAGATTAGTCTACCTGTCCCAATTAAGCCACTGATGAGCTTTCATTAAGTCAGTTAGGTCTTAGTGGGATGTTGAGAGGCAAGTATCCAGCTATTTACTACTCCACCATGCCTTGTTATGAACAGATCACAAATTCCACAGTTATCAAAAATACAAAGAACCACCTCTCAAAATAACATTCTTGAAGGGACATTGCTTCGAATGGTTGGTTATCTCATAATCCTTTTTGAAGTGATTGGTTTTCTCATAATCAATGTCGTAATGGATGCTTTATTTTTAAGAAACACCGCTAAAACGTAGAGGTGTGCGCTCACACACAAACACACCCACGGTGTCTACTGATGAGTGTCTACTGATGACAAAGTCGCCAATAGCGCCTGCTATTGACAAGAACGCCGCCTCCTGCTGGAAAAATAATCCAGTTTTAGAGACACAGAGTGCGTCAAACCGGTCTTTGATCTTGGGATGGGGTTGCCAGCCATAGGTGAGTTGTTTTTAACCATGTCGTGTAAAAACAGAAGCAAATTTGTTTTTACAAAAATATACATACAAATGCTATCAGAACTGGTGAACTATAAGTAAAGTGTATTGTTTCAAAGGGAAAATAAATCCTATTTAGACCCTGGACTGTGGTGTATGGTCTAAAATGAAGCCCTAAAAATGGAACCTTAAACTTTCAACTTGTGCTGTTGTAGTACAAACAAATATGCCTCTATAATCCATAAGTTTTAAGAAAGAAACAAGCAATCTCTACATTCTACATAAAATTTGCAATATTGGTACAAAAAATGTGTGCCTAGAATCGATGAGTTTCAAGAAGAAGAAAAAACAAGGGATTGCTACATTCTACATAGCAGGGGTGTTAGCGTGAACTATTTCAAGCTTGTCAGAAAATAGGCTAGATGAAAACGGTATATTATAAGCGCACATTACATAACAAAGAGAACTAAACAGTACAAAAGCACATGAGATAATGTATCAATCAGTGATTTGAGGCCCGAACCGGAAACATCAACTTTTGTCTTCCAAAAAAAACAAATAGCAAGAATGCTAACACATCATTATAGATAATGTATCCATACCACTGCGAGTGCGGCGTTTCTGCTCCCGGGCTCAGCTGCACCCGCGCAGACGAAAAAATCAAAACAAATACTAGAAAAATTCAAAAAATTCAAAAAGAAAATTGGGTGGTAGATAATTTGATGTGTGAGGTTCGCTGCAAATTTCAACTCATTTGTACATTTAAGAAGCTCTCTGCAAAAAAGAAAAAATCAAGGTTTGTAAAAAAGTTTACTGTTCACACACTGCTTTGATCCAATTTGTCTTTTTTGCTGAGAGCTGCTCAGATATTCAAATGAGTTCAAATTTGAAGCGAACCTCACGCATCAAATTATCTACCACACAAAAAATTGAATTTTTTTAAATCTTTCTAGTATTTGTTTTGATTTTTTTTTAACCGGGAGCAGATGAGCCTGGGCACCGATTTGGATTTTTGTACCACTGCCATCTACTCCAGATTCTAGTCTTATATAACAAAAAAGAAGCACCCTCAGTTTCCCAAGTGCATATATGATAATATGTTCATGGTACTGCAGGTCACATCACTTTAGCTAAACAAAAACATGGTTTCCAAGACGAAAGACGCACAACAATTTTGGGACAGTTATGCATCCTGAAATGAAATAACACAAGATTGAGTAGACGCACATGGATATGAACCTGCTCTTTGTGCTTGATGCAGATAACCTGTATAGCAAAGACTCTTCCAGGTATGACCATTAGAAAAACGCAGAACCATCTCTAGTTAATCAGCGAGTTTCAAGAAACAAAGAAAAAACAATTGTTACATTCTACATAGCAAGGGTGCCACAAAGATAATTGTATCATCAGCGTACTGAAGGATGGATACACCTCTATCAACAAGATAAGGTACCAATCCACCTACTTGACCATTTTCCTTAGCCCTTCCTATCAAAATTGCTAACATCTCCACCACAATGTTAAACAGGATAGGGGACATCGGATCTCCTTGTCTTAGGCCTTTATGTGTCTGGAAGTAATAACCTATGTCATCATTAACTTTAATTCCCACACTACCTTTTTGCGTAAATGATTCAATCTGTCGGCGTCAGGCTTCATCAAAACCTTTCATACGCAATGACTGTTGGAGGAATGGTCATTTGACCTTATCGTACGCTTTCTTAAAATCCACCTTAAAGATTACTCCATCTAATTTTTTGGTATAGATTTCATGGAGCGTTTCATGCAGGACGACCACCCCTTCAAGGATATTTCTGTCCGGCATGAAAGCAGTTTGGGACTGTTGCACCACAGAATGCGCAATCTGTGTGAGCCTATTAGTCCCAACCTTGGTGAAAATTTTGAAACTAACATTGAGGAGGCAGATCGACCTGAATTGCTCAATTCTCACAACATCCGTTTTCTTAGGAAGCAGTGTGATAGTTCCAAAATTCAAGTGAAATAATTGAAGCTGTCTAGAGAACAGATCATGGAACATAGATAGCAAATCCCCCTTAATAATGTGCCAGCACTTTTTATAGAACTCGGCCGGGAATCCATCCGTTCCGGGAGCCTTATTGTTTTTCATCTGTGCAACAGCATCAAACACCTCCTTCTCTGAGAACGGGGCACCGAGAATATCATTTTCGGCAGCCGATAGCTGAGGCACATCCTCAATCCTGGACTCATCGAGGGACACACAATTATCCTCCGGAGGTCCAAATAACTGCTTGTAATACTCGGTAATATATGTTTTTAGGTTATCCTGTCCTAAAATAGTGCCCTCATCTTGTTCAAGCCGAAAGATACGCTTCTTTCTGTGCTTACCATTAGCTATCAAATGAAAGAATTGAGTATTCGCGTCCCCTTGGACCACTTTGCGGACTTTAGCACGCAAATCCCACTTGAATTCTTCTTCGCGGAGCAGTTCTTTCAACCTCTTCTCCGCCTCATTTTTAACCAGAAGCTCAGCTGGCATTAAAACAGTGGATTCGGCCTTTATGTCCAGGGCATGTATAAGAGAAAGAAGTCTATCCTTTTCAATCTTATACACACCACTGAGGTGCTTAGCCCAACCCCGTAAGAAACTTCTCAAATGCCTAATCTTATTCTGCCAACGCTCGATCGCAGTCGTGCCTCCTGCACCTCTATCCCATTCCCTGGCAATCAAGTCCAAGAACCCCTCGCGTTCAAACCAAGACATCTCGAAATAAAAGGTGTTCTTGTTACCCATGTGGTTCGGCTCCCCTGAGTCCACGAACAAGGGTGTGTGATCGGGTATTCCCCTCGAGAGAGCTTGCACCGTAACCAGAGGGAACTTTTGTTCCCACTCCACGCTCACAAGAACTCGATCAAGTTTTTCATAAGTTGGGTTTGGCAGAGCATTAGCCCAGGTAAACTTTCTACCAGAAAGCTCTATCTCCCTCAGATCCAAGCTTTCAATAATGGTATTGAACATAAACGACCATCTGCCGTCAAAGTTATCATTGTTCTTCTCCTCTCTCCTCCTGATGATATTGAAATCACCTCCAACTAAAATTGGAAGCTGTTCTGACCCACAGATTCGAACAAGGTCCGCCAGAAACTCCGGTTTAAGCTCGGGCTGTGCGGCACCATAAACCGCCACCAAAGCCCAGTTAAAACCATCTATCTTAGACCTGACTCGAAACTTCACCGCGAAGTCTCCCATCACTACACTTCGGACTTCAAGCGAATCGCATCTCACACCGAGTAAGATACCACCCAATCTTCCTCGCGGGGGGAGGCAATGCCAATCGAAATCAATACCACCCACAAGAGAAGAAAGAAACTGGGGCGCAAAGTTTTCTCTACCAGTCTCCGATAGAGCAACAAATCTAACTTCTGCTCTAAAGCTGCCTCAGCAAGGAACCTTCTTTTAGCCAAGTCCTTGAGACCTCTGCTATTCCAAAAGATGCCTCTCATATTTCATCATGGAATTTTTTAGTGATTCGAATCCTAGCACTCCTACGAACTGCGGTATCAGGATAGATCTTCCGTTTCCACTTACGTTTTGGTTTACTAGGCTCTGACGCTCGGTCCTCATAACCGGGTGCACTAATACTAGCAGTATCCTTCTCTAGGGGTACATCATCGTCCTCAGACTCATGATTTGGGGGTGCTAGATCCGCACACAGATTATCGAGCACTCTAACCCCTAACGCATCAATCTCATCATCATTCATTGGTTTAACCGCTGCAAGATTATCGAGCATGACTTGGCCAAGGCGAGAAATATGAAGCTTGTGTTATGCCTATTTGAACAATTGACCAGGTTAAAGATTAACTTTCATAAGAGCGAGCTGTTTTGTTTTGGTAGAGCCAAAGACGAACAGGAGGCTTATAGGCAATTGTTTGGGTGCGAGTTGGGAGAGTTAGCCTTCTCTTACCTGGGTATTCCAATCCACCATCGTAGGCTGACAAACAAAGGTAAGCTCATGTCATACGGAGGCCGATTAATCCTCATTAATTCGGTGCTCACGAGTATGCCTATGTTTCTCCTATCGTTCTTTGAGGTCCCAGTTGGTGTTAGGTAGAGACTGGACTTCTATCGATCGCGTTTCTTTTGGCAGGGTGATGAGCTTAAACGAAAATATCGGCTTGCTAAATGGGACATCATCTGTAGACCGAAAGACCAAGGGGGTCTCGGTATTGAGAATCTAGAAGTTAAGAATAGATGCCTTCTTAGCAAGTGGCTGTGGAAGCTCTCAACGGAGAATGATGCCATGTGGGCTCAAATCCTTCGTAGCAAGTACCTCCAGACAAAAACTTTGTCCCAGGTTACAGTCAGGCCGACCGATTCACCTTTCTGGAAAGGTCTGATGAAAGTCAATCAATCTTTGTTTAATAGGATGAAGTTTGTTATTGGAAATGGCTCTAGTACACGTTTCTGGGAGGATACTTGGCTCGACGAGACACCCTTGGCCATCCAATATCCGTCTTTGTACCGTATTGTTCAACGACGTGAGGTGTTCGTCGCATCGGTATTTCAATCTATCCCCCTTAATATTCAGTTCCGATGGACGCTAG
The DNA here is from genome assembly GCF_018294505.1 of Triticum aestivum. Lineage (NCBI taxonomy): Eukaryota > Viridiplantae > Streptophyta > Magnoliopsida > Poales > Poaceae > Triticum > Triticum aestivum. The sequence continues at coordinate 167,839,184 of NC_057813.1, forward strand.
CGGGCAATCGTTGGGAAGAATGGCTCCGTCTAGTTAGGAGACTGATGGAGGTCCAGCTTTCTCAACAACCCGATGAATTACGCTGGAAATTGACTAAGTCTGGAGTATTCACTGTTAAATCAATGTATATTGATGTTATTAATTCGAACTCCATTCCTACCTCCAAGCATGTTTGGGATGTCAAAGTTCTTTTGAAAATAAAAGTGTTTATGTGGTTTGTCCATAAACAAGTTATTTTAACCAAGGACAATTTGATAAAGCGTAATTGGACAGGACCTACTAGGTGTAGTTTCTGTGATCGGGGTGAGACAATCAAACACCTCTTTTTTGATTGCCCGTTGGCCAAAGTACTTTGGCAGACGGTCCACATCGCTTTTAATATCAATCCACCGAATTCTGTTAACGCGTTATTTGGGACATGGCTTAATCGGATTGAGCCTGACTTAGTGAGACACATTCGGGTTGGAGTTTGTGCTTTGCTGTGGACTATCTGGACTTGCAGAAATGATTTGGTTTTTAACAGAATATCATGTATCCATTTTTTGCAGGTTTTATTCCGAACTACGACACTGATCCGTTCGTGGTCACTACTCACCCTGACGGAGGCCAGGGAGCATTTGGTTACTGGGTCTTTCCGCTGGGAGATGGTAACTCGGGATATCTTCAACCGGTTTGGATGGCGGTCATGTAATAGGATAGGCATGTAGTTTACCTATCTAGTTTTAGCCAGCCGGTTGTGGCGTCTATTCATGGCTAGTGGGTGTTTCTAGCCCTTTTTGGCTCTGTGTGAGCTTGCTTTGCTTTTTTATTACTTTTGGAGACCTTGGAACCATGTTGGCACTGCTTTATTTGGTTAATAAGATGGCCGTATGCATCACTCTGATGCAGAAGCCGGGGAATCCCCTTTTCGAAAAAAACATAGCAAGGGTGTTATCTTGAACTGTTTCAAGCTTGATGCAAAATAAGCTAGAAGAAAGAATTAAATAAGCAGACAGTACATACAAAGAGAACTAAACGGTGCAAAAGTACTTCAGATAAAATAGTTGTGGTCTCCTTGTTTGGGCATCACCAAAGGAGAGAGAATGATTGAATGAGAAGGAACGAGACTGAGGCAATGAAGGTGTGGACTCGGTTCAGATTCAGAGCCCGAACCTGAAAGATCAATTTTTGTCTTCCAAAAGAACAAAATAGCGAGAATGCTAACACATAATTGAATCAAGCTAGATTATAATCTGATATAACAAAAAAGAAGCACAAATAATTTCTCAAAGTGCATATATGACAAAAACATGGTCTTTGAGCTGAAGGGTGCACAACAAGTTTAGGACAATTATACATCCTGGACCGATAACACAATATTGAGTAGATATACTATAAATAGATAGATATGGACTGAACCCACTGCTCTTTGTGCTGGATGCTGGTAAAGCTACGGGATAACATGCACAACAAAGACTCTTTCAGCAGGTGTAACCACTAGAAAATCGAAGAAACAACTCGTTGATCAGTGCAGATTCTACTTACACTTACGTGTGCTCCCCTCCACACTTCACTCCTCGGCTCCTAGTCCTACGTCTGTGTTGAAACACATGATTTTCCCACTGTTCCAGAAAAGGCGCTGGCAGCAGGTTGCGACGTGGAGGACAAGGCTGTACGGCCTAGGCATGGGTCCATCGAGAAAGGAATTATTTACCCAAAACCACTATACTTGAGGCCAGGGTAATAACTTAATATCAGATTTGAACCAGATCATAAAAAACCACCAACTATGTGGCTAGTGCGTAACGCAGAGCACTGACGCTCGCATTTGTCCGCGAAAACAGCGAAACCGACAGATGGGGCCCGCCTGTCGGGCTGGCGTGGCGAAGACCAAAAAGTTTGACCGACTGATGTGACAAATAATACACGGGGCCCACCTGTCAATGAGTAAACAGTCATCTTCTTCACATCTCAGTTTGTATTGGGCGTTTCATCAAACAGCTTCTAGCCGGCCATCCGGGAGCTCTTTCTTGCAGGCATGACGATGAGTTTGACGGGGCCGGAGCACGGGGCGGAGTGCGGTCACCAGGGAAGGCCGCTCGGACGTGAAGCCAGCGGCTTGTCGGGCTTCAAGCTGCCGGCGAGGACGGCTCAGCGGTCGGCTGGACATGCCCTCCAGCACAGGCGCGACAAGGGGCTCCGTGCTCACCGCCGTAGCGTCACCAGCCGCCGTGCGCAGCAGTCCAGCGTGTCGTAGCGTCGCCAGCCGCCGCACACAAGCTTCATGCACCGCCCCGGCAGTGCGCGCTACGCCGTGGACCACGAGCTGACGAACACCTCTGACGATGCAAGGTCGCTCGCGCCCAGAGCGAGCTCGCCATGGAGATGCTTGCCTGCAGGTGGTCGTCGCCCATCCGCCGCAGCGACCTTGCTGCAGTCACCGCCTTGCCACTGGCCACCGGCGTGCGCACGCACGCCCGAGCTCCGGGAGGTGGTGTCGGGGGCTCATGGGGAGTGGCAGCAGCTTGTCTGCCTCATGGCGTGCCGGGGGGAGCTAGGTGAGCGCCGGAACCAGCGAGCCGCCGCGCACACGCCAGGTCCCACCTGCGTGCATGCCACGGCTAGCGGCGGCTGCAGGCATGCGTGTGTGTCCGTGGCCAGGGCAGCCCCATGTACGCGCAGGGGCTCGACTGCACGCCGACCGGAGCGACGGCGGCCTCCTCACGGCGCGCCCAACACCACGACGGTGCTCACCCCGTGCCTCTAGTCGCGGGACTCCGTCCGCCCACAAGTTGTTCGATGTAATGTCCACAAGAAAGAGATGTGAAGAAGCGGAAGAAATAAAAAAGAAAAAGTAAAAAAAATAGTTGAGTCATTGACATGTGGGACCTTTATCCAACTCACCATATTGTCCACGTAAGCACGCCACGTCATCCCGATAGGCGGGCCCCACCTGTCGGTTTTGCTGTTTTCACAGCCAAATCCGAGCGTCAGTGCTCCGCGTTACGCATTAGGCACAATTTTGGTGGTTTTTTGTAACTTGGTTCAAATTTGGTATTAAGTTGTTACCCTAGCCTCAAGTGTGGTGGTTTTGGGTAAATAACTCTCGAGAAAGTGTCCGTCAAACCCCTGTGACCAGGTACCGCTGCCAAGATCGTATAGCGGTAGAGTTCCCCTGCCTGCAAGACCACCACCTATTTCATTGAAAATGGTGATGGAGTTCCCCTGGACGGATGGCAGGCTCTTGGAGTTAACAACCATGTTCCGTCCGCCGATGAAGATGGCTTGATCACCGATGCTTGTCAGTTGCATGGTGGTGACTCCCTTTAGAAGGTCAGCAACCCAGAAAAGCACAATCCTTGAGTGTCTATTGTCATAGCCAACCAAAAGCAGCTCGGAGTTGCACTCTGCCAGTTGAGGCATCCTCAACAGTTCCACTGGACATTGGGTGACCATTTGCGGTGGTATCACTGACCATGAGGAGGGGTTGGAATCTTCTGGAGGATCGATGCGCAGGATGCGCGATGGTTCGAGACCCCACCCTCCATCCACCACATAGAGGCTGCCACCGAATGGCAATGCCGAGTACAAGTGCTTCATTTTCCAGCTCGTAGGAGTCCACTGCCGGTTACCGGTGGATGCATACACCACACGATCAAGGCTAGTCAATGCGAGCATCATGCTGACAGTGCCAACCAGATTGACGGAGACAGACGCGCGGACAAACCGGGTGTGTTGAATCTTGTTAAAGTCACTGATGAAGCACCCTAACTTGGCCAGCTGAAGGAGGATGGAGGAAAGAGGCGGGAACAAAATGACGTCGCCGGTAAAGGGGTGGAGGAGGCGGACGGCAGTGGTCATGTTGTGCCGCAGGAGATGGAGGCCGTCAGGGCAGTCAAGCACAGAGTGGTTTCTAACAGGATGAGGGATGGCTCGAGGGTCAGGCAGAGCTCAAGCGTTATATAACCAAGTACTACAAGTGTCTGTTTGGGGCTCTAGAGGAAGGGAACTTCACTCTAGATGAGACCCGAACAGATGACATTCCACAAGTCACAGAAGAAGAGAATGATATCATGAAGGCACCTTTCTCTGAAGAGGAGGTGCGAGCTGCGGTGTTCCAAATGGAACATAACAAAGCTCCAGGCCCTGATGGTTTCTCCACGGAGTTCTATCAGAATCTGGGATGTCATCAAGACTGACCTAATGGAGTTGTTCAATTTTTTTCATGCCGGCCAACTAGACCTATCTAGGCTTAATTTTGGCGAGATTGTTTTGTTGCCAAAGACTAAGGAGGCTGAACATATTCAACAGTTCAGACCAATCTGCCTCCTTAATGTTAGCTTCAAAATCTTCACCAAAGTTGCGACTAATAGGCTCAACGCAGTCGTCGATCATGTTGTTCAGCCATCCCAAACGGCTTTCATGCAAGGACGAAATATACTCGATGGATTAGTAATCCTTCATGAGACCGTCCATGAGATGCACCGGAAGAACATGAGTGGAGTAGTATTTAAAATTTATTTTGAAAAGGCATACGACAAAGTCAAATGGTCATTTCCCCAACAGACCCTAAGAATGAAAGGTTTCTCAGATAAATGGCGTGACTGGGTCCAAAATTTCATTGCTGGAGGTAGTGTGGCTATAAAAGTCAATGATGATGTAGGTCATTAATTACTTCCAGACGAAAAAGGGATTACGACAGGGTGACCCAGTGTCTCCAATGTTATTTAACATTGTCGCTGACATGTTGGCTACTTTGATCAAACGCGACAAACAAGATGGTCAAATTGCAGGAGTAGTGCCACATCTTGTGGATGGTGGACTCTCTGTCTTGTAATATGCCCATGATACAATTCTTTTTATGGAACATGAGCTAGATAAGGCTAAAAATATGAAACTATTGCTTTCAGCTTTTGAGCAAATGTCAGGTCTGAAAATTAACTTCCATAAAAGTGAATTGTTCTGTTTCGGAGAATCCTAGGAGGCGGTTGCACAATATGCCGACCTCGGTTGTGCACAATGCCAATTCCCGATTAAATATTTGGGAATTCCGATTCATTATCGGCTTCTCACTAATGCGGAGTGGAAACATGTTGAAGAGCGATTGGAGGGAAACGGTTGAGCAGTTGGAAAGGCAAGTTGCTCTCCTTTGAAGGGCGACTAGTTTTGATCAATTTTGTTCTCACAAACATGGTTCTCTACATGCTCTCATTTTCCCAAATTCCGAAAGGGGTTATGCAAAGACTGGATTACTTCAGATCCAGATTCTTTTGGCAAGGAGATAGTGAAAATAAAAAGTATAGGCTAACCAAATGGAGTGTGGTTTGTCGACCAAAAGACCAGGGAGGTTTAGGTGTTCAGGACCTCCAGGTTAAGAATGATGCCTTGCTCAGTAAATGGTTGTTCAAGCTACTTACTGAGGATGGTGTTTGGCAAACCCTGTTGTGCAATAAGTATCTAGCCAAAAAAGCGTTGTCCCAGGCATATTGGAAACCTGGTGACTCACATTTTTTGGTCTGGTCTGATGGCGGTAAAGAAACATCTATTCCACTTTGGATCATTTGCGATAAAGGACGGCCTCGAGATACATTTCTGGGAGGACGGGTGGCTAGGAAACACCACTCTTCAAGAATAGTATCCGGCCTTGTACCGAATTGTGCGTGATAAGAATGATACTCTTGCGCACGTGCTCAGCTCCTACCCGTCGAATGTATCATTTAGGAGGGATTTGATTGGTCTCCGCCTTGCGTCATGGCAACATCTTCTATCCCGTTTGGATTCGGTTAACTTGACACAAGGGAGGGATGTGTTTCGCTGGAACCTCACTACATCTGGATCCTACATAGTTGACTCTATGTACCGTGCACTCTCGCACTTAGAGGTTCCATTAAATAATAATAAACTAATATGGAAATCAAAGATGCCACTAAAAAAATAAGATTTTCATGTGGTATCTTTGGAGAGGAGTTGTGTTAACAAAAGACAACCTCGCTCGACGCAACTGGTAAGAAAGTAAGTGTAGCTTTTGTACTCATGACGAGACAATTAAACACCTCTTCTTTCAGTGCAAGTTCGCGCGTTCTATATGGTCAGTCATCCAAATAGCGTACAATTTGTATCCACCAACAAGTGCTCCAATATATATGGTCACTGGCTTGATGGAATACCAAATACTTTTAGTACGCTAATACGGGTGGGAGCGTCCGTCTTATTATGGTCACTTTGGCTATGTAAAAACGATTGTGTTTTTAATGGCAAAACCTCTTCTTCTATGCAGGTTATTTACCCTCGCTGTTCAAGGTTGTGTATATGCGGATGGAGCGGGTGGCCAGGGAGGTTTTTACCCAACATGGGTGACAACATAATCTCTGGATCGGTCCGGCTCCTCCGTCGACATTGGCATAGTTTTGGACTCATATGGCTTTACTGTTGCCAACTTGTCGCTTTTTTATATATACTTTGCTAGACTCTTTGTTAAGGATATGTGCATCTTAGCTATGCAGAGGCTGGGTGTCGCTCATTATGCTTTGTATCCACTTGATGCTATATTATGAGTTAATAAAAACGCTCTTTATAAAAAAACAGAGTGGTTTTTGAAACAAGGGAGTCTGACACGAACGAAGGTACCGGTAGAGAGGTTGAAGAAGCGGACGTAACCAAGTAGTCCAGGGTGGCCCGGGTACAACCCGCCACCCTCTGGGAACATCATCCACTGACGTGACTGGAAGCACGGGTCGACCACGCCTCGACCGCGTGGGCAAGGAGTCATGACACGCCATCGTAAGCACACTGCACGAAACCGAATGTAGTCCAGCAGGTCGCTGGCAAGTACCCAACTGGCAATCAGCTCGAGCAGGTCTATGTGCAGTGACGCCCAGGTGGATTGGGCAGGATCAGCGAGGCGTCTGGATAGGCGACGGATGTTGCCGCCTTGGTGCAGAGAAGCGCCTAGCTCCACCTGATGCGTGGCCATTCTAGCTTTCACATTCCTCATTTCCTACAAAGAAAAGAAGCCTGTGAGTTGAGTGGGTTAGTTAGCATCTCTGATAAAGCAGTGTAGTTTGATACCCGAATAGAAGACTGCAAAATGTTTAGGCAAGCAACAGGATCACCCTGAGGGCTTCTCGTGACACCTAAGCGATTGATTACATTGTACTTCCTCTGTTTTAAAATTTACATTATTAGACTCATTATGAAATGTACTTTGATAAAGTAGATTTTTATTTGATATCATAGATTTTTACAGATTTTTCTGTAGACTTAATCAAACTTAAAAAAGTTTGACTTGGGAAAATCCTAGAAAGTAAATTATTTTGGAACGGATGGAGTACTTACATAGTTACAACAGAACTTTTTTTTCCAACGGAACTTGTAGGGATGCATCTTGGCTTATGTGTTGACGGGCTACACAATTTCACTTTTTTTTTGTGAAACTATCCCTCACAAGATTCACCACACCTATACTAGCTCTTCGTTAACACAGGTTGAACGATGTTGGACCATTCTGGTTTTCCTTTACTAATCGCTCGATCCTCTAGACTGGTAACTGATTTCATGTTGCAGATTCGCTCCCCATTTCCAAAACTGTTGGATGCCTAAATCTCTACCTAATATTAAAAGGAGGATTATTTCTCCACAAAATTTCGTTTATGGTGGGACCCACAAGATTTTTCGTCCTGTCCCTGTTCATTTCTAGCAAAAAGTACTACGCATAGAGCCGGCCCATCAGCAGATGAAAAAGTAAGAAGAAAGTATCGTTTTCCCCCTCAAATCCTGTCTGATGGACCGATTTCCCCCCAAAGTCTAAAACCGGATCAATCAGCCCCTAAACTCTCCAAAACCGGATCAATTCTCCCCCATGGTGGTTTTGCACCAGATTTAGGTGGTTTTGACTAGCCGCCGGTGACACCTCCGCCGCCTGACGAGCTTGCCTCCTCCGAGGTAATCCACCTGCACCTCCCCCCTCCCCCTCTTTATGCTCGGGCGCGAGCTCGGTGAGTGGCCGCCGATCGAGACTGCCGACATATGAGCTCGGTTGGTCAGGTCTGATTTGGTTCCGATGTCTGAGAATTTTTTGGTCGAATTGGGCAGGGCACATGTCCGCTCTCCGTCTGTGCAAGGGAGCCGTCCAGTCGCCGCCGGGGCACCGGTGCTGGTCGGGGTGCTCGAGGTCGAGGAACCTTGTCGCCGCCGCTGCTGCCGCGTCCTCCTGCGCTCCAAGAGGGGTCGCCACCGCCGCGTGCTGCCGGAACAAGCATCAGGGGAGCTTCCGCATGCGGATCGGCGCGATTCCTGGGACGCGACATGCGGATCGGCGAGGAGCAGAAATCCGAAGCGACGGCGAGGCGACTTGACTTGCCGCCCATGGAGGAGCCCCGCGGCGTCACGTGAGACTGCCTGTTGTCGGGGTTGGCATCGCAGGTAGGCCGCACGCCTCTGCACCGAGCTCACCATGGCCGGCACGGTCCTCACTCGCCATGGTCCGGACCGCGCCGCTCATTCATCTACGTGGACGCGTCCGCCCAGGACCACGGGGGGAAGTCGCCGTCAAGGACCATCGGGGATGGGGAGTGAGGCAACGAGCTCCTCTCCCGTGGGACACGCGTCATGGAGCTGCTGCTGACTCTTGCCGGCAGGGCCCCGCGTGTGTCGTGCTCGTGGCCGGCACTTGCCTTCGTCGTACTCATGGCGCCCATGCTGCTATTGCTGTTGCTCGTGGGGAGGAACGAGGAGCATGGGGTGGTGGTAGGGAGGAGCAAGGGGCGGCACCAGAGAGCTACAAGTGCGGCGGCGAGGAGCAGCAAGGGCCGGCGCCAAAGAGCAGCAAGGGCGGCTGCGAGCAGCAAAGAGACTAGTCAAAACCACCTAAATCTGGTGCAAAACCACCATGGAGGAGAATTGATCCGGTTTTGGAGAGTTTAGGGGCTGATTGATCCGGTTTTAGACTTTGGGGGGAAATCGGTCCATCAGACAGGATTTGAGGGGGAAAACGATACTTTCCTCAAAAAGTAATGTGCCGCAAGGACTCGAACCAAGGCTGGCACTCCCTGTAGACAGCCTAGATTGCTGGCCACTGGAATAAACAACATCCGGTGTATAATAAGAGCGCACTGTTATATATGTACGTTAAACATACGCATGTAAACGTGCATGTCTCGTGCACTCCATCAGCCTCAACTAAAGCTTAAAAAATGTATCCCAAAAGAAAAAAACTAGCCCCAACGAAAAAACATGTACGCATCTGCTCGCAGTAAAAAAAAGACACGCATACACATCTGCGTTGGACCAGCACAACCATGGCCCATGGCTGGCATGCATGCCGTCAACTGCTGGAAGATTAATCGGCCACGCATCATCATGTGCCCAACTCAAACAATTTTATTTCATCTCTACCATATATTACAAGTAATATGTGCACATAAATATGTATAACCCATCTCAAACCAAACATTAGTCTTTAATCGAATGGCTTCCTAATAAAGTTAGAAAAAGGATTTTACCCCGCAAAAAAAAAGTTAGAAAAAGGATTGGTTCTGATTTTCACGTGTAAGGTGGAGGATTATTTCTCTACTTTTTTTGTCATCGTTTTTTTGGTACATCCTTTTTATTGCGTTTCATCAATTCGTTACCGGTCTCATGTAGTTTTTGCTTCGTTTGGTATGTTCGTTGCTGGTCCCTCGAAAACAATAGCGAGCGTAGAGGGATTCAAACCATGGTTGTGAGGACTCACAAACCAAGTCATCCAACCAAGGCCTGCAGAAAAAGAGGGAGCTTAGACCGTCTCGCCATAGGTGGCATTCATTTACGGTCGGAAACCTCCATCATCTATGATTCCTTTCTACAAACCTCCTTCCTATATGTACATTGTGGACCACGGTTGCGGACGTGTTGCGCCATGGGCTGGAGCTCTAGCGGAAGGAGCGGGAGATGGGGCTACTATAGGCCGTGATCGGGGAAGATGGCAATGAGGATGATAAGATTGGGAAGGAGAGGATGGAGGAAAAGTCATGGGAACCGAGCCACCACAATCGATGGCATGTGCGGCACGCAGCGCGCCCCCACCGTGGCCTTGATCCCGCCGATCTGGTCACGCGTTAGCGCGTGTCTCCTGCCTTGAACCGTCATCCTATAGAACTTTGTCATCAATTGATCCACTGTTTTCGCCATCAACAACCATTGTCCCGCGACACAATTTCTTAACCGAGGCAACCTTGATTCTGAAAACTGGTATTTTCTCCATAGTGAAGCATGAACGTTGTGTTTATCGTGCCAGGGACAAGTGTTTTTCTTTCCCGTTGCAACGCACGGGCATGTTTGCTAGTTAGGAGAAAAGAACGCAGCGGAAGATTTCACTCACCAGATCGTTAGTTGCCGGTAGATCTGCGGGGAATCACCGGCTCGCCGCCGGTTGGACAGCAACCCCAGGGCCTATGCGCGGCCTGAGCGTGGGTCGTGGTTGCCGCCGCCGCCTTGGGGCGCCTTCGCCGCGACCGTGCCAGAAATGTGAGCGAGCCAGCTCTTTTTTCTTTTTCGAGAGAGGAAAGAGTCGTTTTTCCGCTCCAAGGCCGGGAGACGGGACCTCCTATCTGGGAAATTCCTATTTGCCGCTCTTTGCGGCAAAGTAGTCAAGGGAACGCACACAGGCACAACGTTAAAGCGAATCCGGTTTTGGGAACCTTCTAGGTGGTTCCCAGCCGGCTTTTTTCTAGTTTTGGGAACCTTCTAGGAGGTTCCTGAACCGGGTTTTTTATTTCCTGTTTTTTTACATTTTTGGTTCTTTTCTTTTCTTTTACTATTCTTTTTCTTCTTCTTTTTAATTTTCTCTTATCTTTTTCTGTTTTCTTTTCTTTGCCCTTTTCGTTTTTTTTCTTTTTCATGTTTCTTTTGTTTGAGAATTTCAAATGTTTATTCGGAATTTTATGACATGTTCTCGTTTTCAAAATTTGATCCCAACTTCAAACAAAATACAAGAATTTCAAAAAATGTTCCCATTTTCAAAAAATGTTCAAGAATTTTAAAAAATGTTCAACCTTTTAGAAAATGTTCCCATTTTCAAAAAATCATAAATTAAAAAAATGTTCTTGTTTCAAAAAAACTTTTGGAATTTCAAAAAATGTTTGCAGTTGCAATTTTGTTCTGAAATTCAAAAAATTTCGCGTTTCAAGAATTTCAGAAAATGTTCGTGGTTTCAAACTTTTTATTAGATGTCCCATGGAATGTTTCATTTTTCAAATTTTTGTTCACAGATTCAAAAAATGTTCACGGTTTCAAATTTTTGTTCGGAATTTCATGAAATGTTCCATTTTTAAAATATTTGTTCACAAATTCAAAAAATGTTCGCGGTATGAAAATTTGTTCGGAATTTCATAATCTGTTCACAACTTCAAAAAAGGTTCAAGTTTTAAAAAAACTTTCTGCAATTTCAATTTTTCTCGCATATGCAGAAAAATGTTCGTGTTTAGGAAAATTTGTGCAAACTTTTTGAAATATACACTTTCAATATAAATGTACACCTTTTTGTCAGATGATGACTATAGTATCTAATTATGGTTCAATATAGTGCATCAGTCTAGTTGTATAGTCATGCTATTATTAATGCGCGTTGTTCCATTCCAGGTCAGCTGGAGTGGCTACAAGCGCGCAATTGCAATCTGCTGGTCGCTAGTTCGACTCCTTGCATTGCGCTTGCCTCCATTTTTTGCTCCCTTTTTCTTTCCACAGAACAGCTCGATGGGCCTGCCTAGTCAGGCTGCCTCCTTGTGCGTGGCTGCGCCAATTTGACGCGAAGAGCGTCCAATAGGAGCTCCCTCCTATATGCCACATTCTGCGGCAGACTGGAGGGGCTTCGCACAGGGGGGTGCTTTGTTTGGGCCGGCCCACAAGTTATCTATATGTGAACAAACTTTTGAAAATCGGAACATTTTTTTTTATTTTTTTATCATTTATTTAGATAACATGATCAAAATTCAATTTTCCCGAACATTGTTTAAAATTTTGTACTAAATTTGAAATTCCAAACAAATTATGAAATTCTAAATTTATTTAAAATTGGAAACTGAAAAGGAAACAAAGAAGAACAGAAAAAGGAAAAAAGTAACAGAAAAAAATGAAAAATGAAAAACGAAAAGAAATAAAAGACCCGGTTTAGGAACCTTCTAGAAGATTTCTAAAACCGGAAAAGACCGGCTGGAACCTCCTAGAAGCATCCCAAAACCGGGAACGAAGAACACATGAACAGGGCGGCCCATCTCAACGCTAGATCACGCCCTCCCTATGCGAAAGGTCGACATCGTGACGCAGAATGCGTCATATAGGATTTGCCCCGAGAGACTGCAGCTCAGTTGAGGGCATGGGAATTGGGTTGGGCCTGCTGTTGAAGTAGTAAACGTGCAAACACAAAACATTTTCAACTAAAATAGTTTTTTTCTCAAATACGCATTGTTGTGCGTATCATTCATTAATTAAAGAAGAAGAGGGAAGACTCCCTAGCCCATGATCACAAGTACAAGTACATCCATATTTACATGCCGGATTTCTGGCACCACCACCAAACTAGCAACAGCTACTCCTTGCGCTCCAGCCCACCGTCGTCCACCTCAAGGCCCTTCATATTTCCCTTCATGAGTCCGGCCTTTGCCCATAGTCCGCCCTCCTCTCGAATTTTATGCATCTCCATAGCTAAGGACGGTGTGGCACTGGTGAACATGACGTCGTTTCGGTGCTTCCACAACATCCACATCCCAGGAGGCATTTAGCCCGAGTCGCCTTATGATCCAAGGGGATCCGATCCTGTCTAGAGCACCACTCGGCGAGGCCTTCGCTGTTTTGAGGTACAAACACTTGCCTATCAGTGATCCTCCCCATCCATAGCCAAATCTGTTTTGCAAAGACACAGCCAAGTAGTAGATGCTGGATAGTTTCCTCATGTTGGTCACAGAGGGGTCAGGCGTCCTGGTGTGGTAGACCGCGACGAGCCAGTCGGTCGGACGTCCAACATCGGTTTCTAAAGGCCAGCCAGGCAAAAAAGCGGCACTGAAGGGGCACCCGAGACTTCCAGGTGAACACCGCTGTTGCAGATACCTCGAGTCCCATGAATATGGCCGCATACGCTGATCGAGCTGAGAATTTACCGTCCTTTTCCCAAGTCCACCTCACCATGTCCTCGTCACCCTTCGTAAGTTGAAATTCGGTTACCTGTGGCACAACCTTAAGAACTCCTCCAGTGCCTGAAGCGGTAGGTCAGGGCCGATGTCACCCGCCCAGTTGTCGTTTTGCAATGCATACGAAACTGACTTCATCCTCCTGATTCGATTCGGGATCATCCCATACACTGTTGGGGCTAGCTCCTGAATTCTCGATCCATTCATCCACCTATCCTCCCAAAACAGGGTAGATCTGCCATTGCCTATCATCGTGCTTGCGGTCGCCCGAACTAGTTCCAGCGCCTCTGCCAGCACTAGGATTTGGAACTCAGCCCACAACTTGTTTTTGTCCGCCTTCTGCAGCTAAGGTTATCTCGCTTGTAACACCTTGCTTAGCCATTGGATGTTCGGTATTCCCAGGTCGTTGGCCCACTTAGTCCTACACACCACATCCCAAGCCACAGGACAAATGCCACATCTTGCCTCCTTTCCATACCAAAGGAATCCTAAACAGATCTTAGCCAGGGCGGCTAGCGTTTTAGCCAGCGGATCTAGGGCCAACATGGAATGGACTGGAATCGCACAGAGCACAGACTGAATGAGCAACGACCGCCCACTTTTCGGGAGTGTAGCAGCCTTCCAGTGATGTAAGCAGCCCCCTACTCGATCCACCAGGGCTTGGAGTTGTGCTGTGGTATGCTTCCTGAGAGTCAAAGGTAATCCAAGATATTTGCACGGGAAGGACATAATAGGGTAGCCCAGGGCGGTAGATACTAGCTCCATCTCGTCCTGGGAGCATCTAATAGGTAGCACCGCGCTCTTGGCCATGTTTACGGCTAGACCAGTTGCTTGGCCGAAGAGGTGCATGATCGCTCCACAAGTGGAAGTTTCGAGGTCATTGGGCTTGATAAAAACAACAACATCATCCGCAAACATGGAGATACGTTGTTTCATACCTGAACAATCTAGCAGGGCCAGGAGGCCCTCTGTTGTAGCATGCTGGAAGAGGGCATGAAGGGGCTCCATGTAGAGGATGAATAACATTGGCGAGAGTGGGTCCCCTTGTCTAAATCCTTGGCATGCCAAGATTGGCCTACCCAGAATCCCATTGACCATGATCCACATGGAAGATGTGGCCAGGAGCCCACAAATCCAAGCCATCCCCTTGGCTCCAAAGCCCATCATTTGTAAGACCTGACGTAATAACGTCCATTGGATGGAGTCGAAAGCTTTTGTAATGTCAAGCTTGAACATGACCGTTGGATTCTTCAAAGCATGCAAACACCTTGCCGTGCATTGCACACGCATAAAATTGTCGTGCAGCGAACGCTCTTTGACAAAAGCACTTTGATGGTGCCCCACTTGTTTCGGAAGCTCAACAGCAAGTCTTATGGTAAGGATTTTGTCGAAAATCTTGATAGGCCCGTTCACCAAACTGATCGGCCAAAAATCCTTTATATCCACCGCCCCGGCCACCTTCGGGAGCAGCGACACTAGAGCCTTGTTTATGGTTGCCATACCCCTTGTGTCACCTCTGTAAAAATTCTCCAACGCTCGCATGATTAAAATCATCCCTAATGATCTGCCAACAAGTAATGTAGAATCTCCGGTGAAACCGTCGGGGCTAGGCGCCTTATCAAAGGGCATCGACTTGATGATCTTTTCCACTTCTTCCACGGGGAAAGGCTCTTATAGGTGTGCGAGATCATGGGAGGGAAGATCAAGCATGTCCAGGCTTATCGTGGCCTCCCTAGGTGGAGCTGTCCCAAACAGTTCAGAGTAGTATCCATCCACAATCTTCGTGATGTTCTCCTATCCTGTATATCTGACTCCATTGTGCTGCATGGACTTGATAACATTCTTCCTCGGCCTATGCCGAGCTTGTCTCTAAAAGAAAGCAGTGTTGGCGTCCCCTTCAGATAGGTGCGGCAGTCAGGACCGCTGTCTCGCGATGGTCCTCTCTAGAGAGCATAGTCCCAGCAACTTCTTTTTTAGCAGTTTACGCATCACATGCTCTTGGTCCGACAAAAGGCGAGACTCTGCCGCCACATCGAGCCGCCCGATAACCTCCATAACTATTGATAGTTGCATTCGTATGTTCCCGATACACCGATCGCTCCAACTTTGTAAGGCCTTCGTCGTGGCATGTAACTTGTTGTCCAGGACCACAAAAGGGTTCCCTTCTGAAGGCACCGCTTGCCAAGCCTCACGAACCATATCCATGAAGCCATCTATCTTGGGCCAGAAACTTTCAAATAGTTGTCCCTCAAAAGAAATTCAATTAAAATAGTTCCATGTCTATGTCATCAAAATAAATAAGTTAGTTCCATGTTTCTTTCTATTTTTTGGGAAAAAGTTCCACTAAGAAATAGACTATAATATTTCTCTTAAAATTTATAAATATGGAGCATGTCTTATTTGTTCACGTATTTTCTGACCTTGAATGTCATTAAAAAGGAAGGAAATCATAAAAATACAAGTACACATTAATTCAAAAATATAGTGGACCCGGAGAAAGTGCAAGCATGCATATGTGGCTCGCCGTAGAATGTAATGTTAGATTAAAGTAACTAATGCAATATGTGGCCCATCGTATATATGGAAGATCATTGCTTTCAACCGGTTGATAACACGAATCGCGTCAACCGCCTGCTACGCATGCCACGCATCATGGTGGGCCTGCCCAAGGCCTTATCTCCTAAAAAACTCGATCCAAGGGGAGAGAAATCTCGAAGGCATTATATTGCAAGGTCGAGAAAAGGCCTCGAAAGCCGGCTTGTGCACCAAGGCCTTATCTCCTCGTCTCCTGTGGTCAAGAGAACCACTCGTTTTTTCACCGAGCTCAATTTCTTTTTTGGCTCGCACCTCTTTCCAGCTCTCTCCGCCCTGTCCTTGCCCGCTCTGCTCCCCAAGTCAACACGCGGTGCTATGATGCGGGATCACCGGCGACTGTAATGCATCCCTCATTGCAACACCACTCAATTTTCCATTGAGGTCGATCCCCTTTTCACCCCTCATGCTCTCGCTGTGGTTGTTGTCCTAGCTCTCTCTACCAAGGCTTGCTTCCCAATTTCCACACGCCGGTGTTGCGACGCGGCTTGGCAGCGGCTACCGGTGCTGCAACACAGCGTCGTTTTTTGTGACTTGTGTCATCGACATTGCAATGCAACACTCGTCGGTGGATGTCGGTGCTGCGATGCAAAGTTCAACGCTATTGCCAGACCTGTGACGCGGCAACCGTCGGGGGCTGCCGGTGCTGCAATGCAGCCCTGTCGATGACTCGGTGTTGCAACGCAGCGCTCATCGGTGCTGGTGCTGTGACGTGGAGTTCGTCGGCGTTGTCGGCACTGCTATACATCACTCATGACGCTTTGCTACTTTGTCGCATGTCGATGGCGGCCGGTGTTGCAATTAAGGTTATGATGCAGCACTCGTCGGCAATGCAGATCGGATGAGGCACGATGGTGCTGCGATGAAGCACTCGCCGGCGACTGTCAGTGCTGCAATGCAGCGTTGGCTTCGGTGTTGCTGCAATCCACTTCGACGAAGCAACAAGGGCACCTCGGCTTCCTGTGCGTGATGTTGCATTTGAAGGAAGTATGCCCTAGAGGCAATAATAAAGTTGTTATTTTATATTTCCTTATTCATGATAAAGATTTATTATTCATGCTAGAATTGTATTGATTGGAAACCTACATACATGTGTGAATACATAAACAAATATTGTGTCCCTACTGAGCCTCTACTACACTAGCTCATTGATCAAAGATGGTTAAGGTTTCCTAACCATGGACATGTGTTGTCATTTGATAACGGGATCACATCATTAGGAGAATGATGTGATGGACAAGACCCATCTGTTAGCTTAACATAATGATCGTTCAGTTTATTGCTATTGCTTTCTTTATGTCAAATACATATTCCTTCAACCATGAGATTATGAAACTCCCGGATACTGGAGGAATACCTTGTGTGCTATCAAACATCACAACGTAACTGGGCGATCATAAATATGCTCTATAGGTATCTCCGAAGGTGTTTGTTGTGTTGGCATAGATCGAGATTAGGATTTGTTACTCTGAGTATCGGAGAGATATCTTTGGGCCTCGGTAATACACATCATGAGAATCCTTGCAAGCAAATGACTAATAAGTAAGTTACGGGATGATGTATTACAGGACGAGTAAAGAGACTTGCCGGTAACGAGATTGAACTAGGTATGAAGATACTGACGGTTGAATCTCGGGTAAGTAACACACCGATGGACAAAGGGAATTACGTATGTTGTCATAACAATTCAACCGATAAAAGATCTTCGTAGAATATGTAGGAGCCAATATGGGCATCCAGATTCTGCTATTGATTAGACCAGAGAGGTGTCTCGGTCATGTCTACATAGTTCTGGAACCCGTAGGGTCTGCACACTTAACGTTCGTTGACGATATAGTGTTATATGAGTTATATGATTTGGTGACCGAATGTTGTTCGGAGTCTCAGATAAGATCACGGACATGATGAGGAGTCTTGAAATGGTCGATAGGTAAAGATTGATATATAGGATGATGGTATTCGGACACCGGAATAGTTTTGGAGTGCACCGAGTAGTCATCGGATCACCGGAAGGGGTTTCGGGAGGCCCCGGGAGGTCTATGGGCCTAATGGGCCAAGGAGAGGTAGATACCAGCCCATAGAGGGCCTTGCGCGCCCTCTCCCTGGTCGCCGGCCCTAGAAGAAGGAAAGGGGGTGCCACCTCCTCCTGCCTTTCCCCCCTTGTGGGACAAAGGAAAGGGGGGGGGGGGGCGCCACCTTCCCTTTGCTTCCCCTTGGCGCCAAAAGAAGGAAATGGGGGCCGGCCTAGGGCAAGCCCAAGTAGGATTCAGACCTACTTGGGGCGCCCCTTGGCCTCTCCCCTCTCCCTCCCACCTATATATATGTGGGAGGGGGGCGCCTAGCACATGGATGTGCTAGGCGCCCCCTTCCACCGTTTACAGCCCCGGTCATATTTTTGTAGTGCTTAGGCGAAGCCCTGCGGAGATAACTTCACCGTCACCGTCACCACGCCGTCGTGCTGCCAAAACTCATCCACTATCTCGTCGTCTTTCTGGATCAAGAAGGCGCTGACGTCACGGAGCTGAACGTGTGCTGAACGCGGAGGTGCCATATGTTTGGTACTCGATCGGTTGGATCACAAAGAAAGTTTGACTACATCAACCGTGTTGTCAAACGCTTCCGCTTATGGTGTACAAGGGTACGTAGACTCACTCTCCACTCTTGTTGCTATGCATCTCCTTGATAGATCTTGCGCGTGCGTAGAAATTTTTTGTTTTCCATGCAACGTTTCCCAACAGTGGCATCCGAGTCAGGTCTATGCATAGATGATATGCACGAGTAGAACTCAAAGAGTTGTGGGCGGTGATAGTCATACTACTTACCACCAACGTCTTATTTTGATTCGGCTGTATTGTGGGATGAAGCAGCCCGAACCAACCTTACATGTCCACGTACATGAGACCGGTTCCACCGACAGACATACAACTAGTTTTGCATAAAGGTGGCTGGCGGGTGTCTGTTTCTCCTACTTTAGTTGAATCGAATTTGACTACGGAGGGTCCTTGAAGAAGGTTAAAACAACAAAATTGATGAATCACCATTGTGGTTTTTGCCGTAGGTAAGAACGGTTCTTGCTAGAAGCCCATAGCAGCCACGTAAAACTCGCAAAAACAAAGTAGAGGACGTCTAACTTGTTTTTGGAGGGCATGTTGTGATGTAATTTGGTCAAGACATGATGTGATATACGTTGTTGTATGAGATGATCATGTTTTGTAATTTATTGGCAACCGACAAGATCCTTATGGTTGTCTCTTTATTGTATGAAATGCAAATGCCTTGTAATTGCTTTAATTTATCACTATGTATTAGCGATAGTTGTAGAAGCAATAGTTGGCGAGACGACCACGACGCAACGATGGAGATCAAGGTGTCGAGCTGGTGACGATGGAGATCATGATGATGCTTTGGAGATGGAGATCAAAAGCACAAGATGATGATGGCCATATCATGTCACATATTTTGATTGCAGGTGATGTTTATCTTTTATGCATCTTATTTTTCTTAGAACGTTAGTAGCATTATAAGATGACCCCTTCACTAAATTTCAAGATAATACTGTTCTCCCTGAGTATGCACCATTGCCAAAGTTCGTCGTTTCGAAGCACCTCATGATGATCGGGTGTGATAGACTCTACGTTCACATACAATGGGTGTAAGATAGTTTTGCACATGCAGAATACTGGGGTTAAACTTGACGAGCCTAGCATGTACAGACATGGTCTCGGAACACTGTAGACCGAAAGGTCGAACGTGAGTCATATAGTAGATATGGTCAACATAGAGATGTTCACCATTGATGACTACCCCATCTCAGTGATGATTGGATATGGGTTAGTTGATTTGGATCACGTATCACTTAGATAATTTGAGGGATGTTTACTTAAGTGGGAGTTCATGATGTTGGCTTGAACTATGTTGGTATTTCCCCAAAGTGGAAGGCCTGATGCAACACAACAGCGGTAGGTATTTCCCTTAGTGATGAGACCAAGGTTATCGAACCAGTAGGAGAACCAAGCAACACTACATAAATAGTGCCTGCACACAAAGAACAAATACTTGCAACCCGATGTGTTAAAGGGGTTGTCAATCCCTTTCGGGTAATAGTGCCGGAAATTGTTAAGTTGACGAGATAAATTGTAGTAGATTGGATAAATAGATCGTGAATAAAATAAAGTGCAGCAAAGTATTTTTGGGTTTTTGGAAATATAGATCTGAAAATAATAGCGAATAAAAATAAATCTCGAAGGAAAATGTGATAAAGAAGAGACCCGGGGGCCATAGATTTCACTAGTTGCTTCTCTTGAGAAAAATAGCATATGGTGGGTAAACAAATTACTTTTGGGCAATTGATAGATCTTCAAATATATATGACGATATCCAGGCAATTATCATTATATAGGCATCACGTCCAAGATTAGTAGACCGACTCATGCCTGCATCTACTACTATTACTCCACACATCGACCGCTATCCAGCATGCATCTAGTGTATTAAGATCATGGAGAAATGGAGTAATGCAATAAGAACAATGACATTATGTAGACAAGATCTACTCATATAGGAATAGACCCCATCTTGTTCTCCTTAATAGAAATGATACATACGTGTCATTTCCCCTTCTGCCACTGGGATCGAGCACCGTAAGATCGAACTCATCACAAAGCACCTCTTCCCATGGCAAGAAAAATCGATCTAGTCGGCCTAACTAAACCAAAGATTCAAAGAAGAAATACGAGGCTATAAATAATCATGCATATAAGAGATCAAAAGACTCAAATAACTTTCATGGATAAGAACATAGATCTGATCATAAATTCAAAGTTCATTGGATCCCAACAAACACACTGTAAAAGAGTTACATCAAATAGATCTCCAAGAGACAATTGTATTGAGAATCAAAAGAGCGAGCGAGAGAGAGAGAGAGAGAGAGAGAGAGATGAAGCCATCTAGCTACTAACTACAGACCCGTAGGTCTAAAATGAACTACTCACGCATCATCGGAGAGGCACCAATGAGTATGATGAACCCCACTGTGCTAGTGTCTAGATTGGATATGTGGTTTTTGGAACTTGCGGTGACTGGAATTGTTTTTCGTCGTCTCCCCTAGGGTTTCTGGAATATTAGGGTATTTATAGAGCAAAGAGGCAGTGCGGGAGGCGGCCGAGGTGGACACAACCCACCAGGGCACGCCTGGGCCCCCAGGCATGCCCAGGTGGGTTGTGCTCCCCTCCTGGTACTTCTTTGGCCCAACAGGTGTCTTATGGTCCAGAACAAATCACCAAAAAGTTTCGCTGCGTTTGGACTCCATTTGGTATTGATTTCCCGCGATGTAAAAAACAAGCAGAAAACAACAACTGGCACTGGGCACTATGTCAATAGGTTAGTACCAAAAATGATATAAAGTTGCTATAAAATGATTGCAAAACATCCAATAATGACAATATAACAGCATGGAACAATAAAAAATTATAGATACGTTGGAGATGTATCATAGCGCCTGGGTATTTGATACTGGTTCGGTTGCTCATATTTTAACTCGAAACAGGAGCTGCAGAATAAGCGAAGATTGGCTAAGGACGAGGTGACGATGCGCGTCGGAAATGGTTCCAAGGTTGATGTGATCGCTGTCGGCACGCTACCTCTACATCTACCTTCGGGATTAGTTTTAGACCTCAATAATTGTTATTTGGTGCCCGCGTTGAGCATGAACATTATATCCGGATCTTGTTTATTGTGAGACTATTATTCATTTAAGTCAGAGAATAATGGTTGTTCTATTTATATGAAGAATATCTTTTATGGTCAAGCACCCTTGAAGAATGGTCTACTCTTGTTGAATCTCGATTGTAGTGATACACATATTCATAATATTGATGCCAAAATATGCAAAGTTGATAATGATAGTGCAACATTTTTGTAGCATTGCCGTTTAGGTCATATTGGTGTAAAGCGCATGAAGAAACTCCATGCAGATGGACTTTTGGAATCACTTGATCATGGATTATTTGATACTTGCGAACCATGCCTCATGGGCAAGATGACTAAAACTCCGTTCTCTAGAACAATGGAGCGAGCTAATGACTTCTTAGAAATAATACATACCGATGTATGTGGTCCGATGAGTGTTGAGGCACGTGGCGGGTATCGTTATTTTCTGACCTTCACAGATGATTTGAGTAGGTATGGGTATATTTGCTTGATGAAACACAAGTCCGAAACATTTGAAAAGTTCAAAGAATTTTAGAGTGAAGTAGAGAATCATCGTAACAAGAAAATAAAGTTTCTACAATCTGATCATGGAGGAGAATATTGGAGTTATGAGTTTGGCCTTCATTTAAAACAATGTGGAATTCTTTCATAACTCACGCTACCTGGAACACCACAGCGTAATGGTGTGTCTGAACGAGTGTGATCTATGATGTCTCTTACCGATTTACCACTATAGTTTTGGGGTTATGCATTAGAGACAACTGCATTCACGTTAAATAGGGCACCATCTAAATCCGTTGAGATGACACCGTATGAACTGTGGTTTAGCAAGAAACCTAAGTTGTCGTTTCTTAAAGTTTGGGGTTGCGATACTTATGTCAAAAGGCTTCAACGTGATAAGCTCAAACCCATATCGGAGAAGTGTGTATCCATAGGATACCCTAAGGAAACAATTGTGTACACCTTCTACCACAGAACCGAACGCAAGATCTTTGTTCTAAAAATGGATCCTATCTAGAGAAGGAGTTTCTCTCAAAAGAAGTGAGTGGGAGGAAAGTAGAACTTGATGAGGTAATTGTACCTACTCTCGAATTGGAAAGTAGTACATCAGAAAAAACTGTTCCTGTGATGCCTACACAAACTAGAGAGGAAGCAAACGATAATGATCATGAAACTTCAGATCAAGTTACTACTGAATCTCGTAGGTCGACTAGAGCATGATCTGCACCAGAGTGGTATGGTAATCCTGTCCTGGAAGTCATGTTACTAGAACAACGCGAACCTATGAACTATGAAGAAGCTATGATGAGCCCAGATTTTGACAGATGGCTAGAGGCCATGAAATCTAAGATATGATCCATGTATGAGAACAAATTGTGGACTTTGGTGGACTTGCCCAATTATCGGCAAGACATAGAAAATAAATGGATATTCAAGAAGAAGACTGACGCTGATGGTAATGTTACTGTCTACAAAGCTCGACTTGTCGTGAAAGGTTTTCGATAAGTTCAAGGGGTTGACTACGATGAGACTTTCTCACCCATAGCGATGCTTAAGTCCGTCTGAATCATATTAGCAATTGCCGCATTTTATGATTATGAAATCTGACAAATGTACGTCAAAACTGCATTCCTTAATGGATTTCTTAAACAAAGTTGCATATGATGCAACCAGAAGGTTTTGTGGATCCTAAAAGTGCTAACAAAGTGTGGAAGCTCCAGCGATCCATCTATGGACTGGTGCAAGCATCTCGGAGTTGGAATATACACTTTGATGAGGTGATCAACGCATATGGTTTTATACAGACTTACAGTGAAGGCTGTATTTACAAGAAAGTGAGTGGGAGCTCTGTAGCATTTCTGATATTATATGTGGATGACATATTATTGATTGGAAATGATATAGAATTTCTAGATAGCATAAAAGGATACTTGAATAAGATTTTTTTTTCAATGAAAGACCTCGGTGAAGCTGCATATATATTGGGCATCAAGATCTATAGAGATAGATCAAGACGCTTAATAGGATTTTCACAAAGCACATACCTTGATAAAGTTTTGAAGAAGTTCAAAATGGATCAGTCAAAGAAAGGGTTCTTACCTGTGTTACAAGGTGTGAAATTGAGTTAGACTCAAAGCCTGACCATCGTAGAAGATAGAGAGAAAATGAAAGTCATTCCCTATGCCTTAGCCATAGGTTCTATCATGTATGTTATGTTGTGTACCAGACCTGATGTGTGTCTTGCCATAAGTTTGACAGGGAGGTACCAAAGTAATCTAGGAGTGGATCACTGGACAATGGTCAAGAACATCCTAAAGTACCTAAAAAGGACCAAGGATATGTTTCTCATTTATGGAGGTGAGAAAGAGCTAGTCGTAAATGGTTATGTCGATGCTAGCTTTGACACTGATCCGGATGACTCTAAGTCACAAACCCAATACGTATTTATGTTGAATGGTGGAGCCGTCAGTTGGTGCAGTTCCAAGCAAAGCGTCGTGGCGGGATCTACATGGGAAGAGGAGTACATAGCTGCTACGGAAGCAGCAAATGAATGAGTTTGGATGAAGGAGTTCACATTCGATCTGGGTGTAATACATAGTGCATCAGGTCCAGTGAAAATCTTTTGTGACAACACTAGAGCAATTGCCTTGGCGAAGGAATCCAGATTTCACAAGAGAACCAAACACATCAAGAAATGCTTCAACTATATTCGTGAATATGTCAAGGATGGAGACATAGAAGTTTGCAAAATACATACAGATCTAAATATAGCAGAACTGTTGGCTAAGCCTATTCCACAAGCAAAACATGATCAGCACCAAGACTCCATGGGTGTTAGATTCATTACAATGTAATCTAGATTATTGACTGTAGTGCAAGTCGGTGACTAAAGGAAATATGCCCTAGAGGCAATAATAAAGTTGTTATTTTATATTCCTTATTCATGATAAAGGTTTATTATTCATGCTAGAATTGTATTGATCGGAAACCTAAATACATGTGTGAATACATAAACAAATACTGTGTCCGTAGTGAGCCTCTACTAGACTAGCTCGTTGATCAAAGATGGTTAAGGTTTCCTAACCATGGACATGTGTTGTCATTTGATAATGGGATCACATCATTAGGAGAATGATGTGATGGACAAGACCCATCCGTTCGCTTAGCATAATGATCGTTCAGTTTATTGCTATTGATTTATTTATGTCAAATACATATTCCTTCGACTATGAGATTATGCAACTCCCAGATACCGGAGGAATACCTTCTATGCTATCAAATGTCACAACGTAACTGGGTCATCATAAAAATGATCTGCATGTATCTCTGAAGGTTTTTGTTGAGTTGGCATAGATCAAGATTAGGATTTGTCACAACTGTATCAGAGAGGTATCTCTGGGCCCTCTCGGTAATACACATCATGAGAAGCCTTGCAAGCAAATCACTAATGAGTTAGTTACGAGATAATGTATTATGGAACGAGTAAAGAGACTTGCCAATAACGAGATTGGACTAGGTATGAAGATACCTATGATTGAATCTTGGGGAAGTAACATACCGATGGAGAAAGGGAATTATGTATGTTGTCATAACGGTTCAACCGATAAAATATCTTCATAGAATATGTAGGAGCCAATATGGGTATCCAGGTTCCGCTATTGGTTATTGACCGGAGAGGTGCCTCGGTCATGTCTACATAGTTCTCGAACCCATAGGATCCGCACGCTTAACGTTCATTGATGATATAGTGTTATATGAGTTATATGATTTGTTTGATATATAGAACTATGGTATTCGGACACCGGAATAGTTTCGGAGTGCACTGGGTAGTCATGGGATCACCAAAAGGGGTTCCGGGAGGCCCCGGGAGGTCTATGGCCTAATGGGCCAAGGAGAGGCACACACCAGCCCACAGAGGGGTTGGGGCACCCTCTCCCTGGCCGTCGGCCCTAGAAGAAGGGAAAGGGGGGGGGTGCCACCTCCTCCTGCCTTTCCCCTCTTGTGGGAGAAAGGAAAGGAGGGGTTCCACCTCCCCCTTGCTTCCCCTTGTCACCAAAATAAGGAAAGGGGGGCTTGTTGGGGAATGCAGTAATTTCAAAATTTTCCTACAATCACGCAAGACCTATCTAGTTTATGCATAGCAATGGGGAAAGAATGTGTCCACATACCTTGTATACTGAAAGCGGAAGCGTTATGTAACACGGTTGATGTAGTCGAACGTCTTCGCGATTCAACCGATCAAGTACCGAACGCACGACACCTCCGCGATCTGCACACATTCAGCTCGGTGACGTCTCTCGAACTCTAGATCCAGCTAAGGCCGAGGGAGAATTCCGTCAGCACGATGGCGTGATGACGGTGATGATGAAGTTACCGGCGCAGGGCTTCGCCCAAGCACTACGATGATATGACCGAGGTGGAAAGCTGTGGAGGGGGGCACCGCACATGGCTAAAAGATCAACTTGATCAACTTGTGTGTCTATGGGGTGCCCCTCCCCTGTATGAGGGAGGGAGGAGGAGGCCCGACATGGGAGGAGGCGCGCCAAGGGGGGGCAATCCTACTCCAAGTAGGTTTCGCCCCCCCTTTCCTATTCCAACAAGGAGAAGGGGGGAAGGAGGAGGAGGAGGAGAGAAGGAAGGAGGGTGGCACCGCCCCCTCCCCTTGTCCAATTCGGACTAGGGCAAGGGGGCGCGTGCCACCTCCTGTCCGACCCTCTATCTCTTCTCCACTAAAGCCCATGAAGCCCAATAGCTTCCTGGGGGGTTCCAGTAACCCCCGGTACTCTGGTTTTATCCAAAACTTCTCCGGAACACTTCTGGTGTCCAAACATAGCCGTCAAATATATTAATCTTTATGTCTCGACCATTTCGAGACTCCTCGTCATGTCCGTGATCTCATCCCGGACTCCGAACAACCTTCGGTACATCATATCACATAAACTCATAATACCAATCGTCATCGAACGTTAAGCGTGTGGACCCTACGGGTTCGAGAACTATGTAGACATGACCGAGACACGTCTCCGGTCAATAACCAATAGAGGAACCTGGAAGCTTATATTGGTTCCTACATATACTATGAAGATCTTTATCGGTCAAACCGCATAACAACATACGTTGTTCCCTTTGTCATCGGTATGTTACTTGCCCGAGGTTCGATTGTCGGTATCATCATACCTAGTTCAATCTCGTTACAGGCAAGTCTCTTTACTTGTTCCGTAATACTTCACCCTGCAACTAACTCATTAGTCATAATGCTTGCAAGGCTTATAGTGATGCGTATTACTGAGAGGGCCCAGAGATACCTCTTCGAAACACGGAGTGACAAATCCTAATCTCTATCTATGCCAACCCAACAAACACCTTCGGAGACACCTGTAGAGCACCTTTATAATCACCCTTTTACGTTGTGACGTTTGGTAGCACATAAAGTGTTCCTCCGGTATTCTGGAGTTGCATAATCTCATAGTCCGAGAAACGTGTATAAGTCATGAAGAAAGCAGTAGCAATGCAACTCTAATGATCATAATTCTAAGCTAACGGATGGGTCATGTCCATCACATCATTCTCCTAATGATGTGATCCTGTTCATCAAATGACAACACATGTCTATGGTTTGGAAACTTAACCATCTTTGATTAACGAGCTAGTCAAGTAGAGGCATACTAGGGACAATATGTTTTGTCTATGTATTCACACATGTACTAAGTTTGTGGTTAATACAATTCTAGCATGAATAAGAAACATTTATCATGAAATAAGGAAATAAATAATAACTTTATTATTGCCTCTAGGGCATATTTCCTTCAGTCTCCCACTTGCACTAGAGTCAATAATCTAGATCACATCGCCATGTGATTTAACACCAATAGTTCACATCTGTATGTGATTAACACCCATTGTTCACATCGACATGTGACCAAAAACCAAAGGGTTTACTAGATTCAATAATCTAGTTCACATCGCTATGTGATTAGCACCCAAAGAGTACTAAGGTGTGATCATGTTTTGCTCGTGAGAGAAGTTTAGTCAACGGCTCTATCACAATCAGAGCCGTATGTATTTTGCAAATATTCTATGTCCCCCTCCGACACTTGACGACGGATGGAATTGAAGTGTCTCTTGATGTGCTTGGTTCTCTTGTGAAATCTGGATTCCTTTGCCAAGGCAATTGCACCAGTATTGTCACAAAAGATTTTCATTGGACCCGATGCACTAGGTATGACACCTAGATCGGATATGAACTCCTTCATCCAAACTCCTTCATTTGTTGCTTTCGAAGCAGCAATGTAATCCGCTTCACACATAGATCCCACCACGACGCTTTGCTTGGAACTGCACCAACTGACAGCTCCTCCATTCAATAAAAATACGTATCTGGTTTGCGACTTAGAGTCATCCGGATTAGTGTCAAAGCTTGCATCGACGCAACCATTTACGACGAGCTCTTTTTCACCTCCATAAACGAGAAACATATCCTTACTCCTTTTCAGGTATTTCAGGATGTTCTTGACCGCTGTCCAGTGCTCCACTCCCTGGATTACTTTGGTACCTCCCTGCTATGCTTATTGCTAGTCATACATTAGGTCTAGTACACAACATTTCATACATGATAGAACCTATGGCTGAAGCATAGGGAATGACTTTCATTTTCTCTCTATCTTCTGTAGTTGTCGGGCATTGAGTCTGACTCAACTTCACACCTTGTAACACATGTAAGAACCCTTTCTTTGACTGATCCATTTTGAACTTCTTCAAAACTTTATCCCGGTATGTGCTTTGTGAAAGTCCAATTAAGCGTCTTGATCTATCTCTATAGATCTTGATGCCCAATATGTAAGCAACTTCCGCGAGGTCTTTCATAGAAAAACTCTCATTCAGGTATCCCTTTATGCTATCCAAAAACTCTATATCATTTCCAATCAACAATATGTCATCCAAATATAATATAAAAAATTCTATAGAGCTCCCACTCACTTTCTTGTAAATACATGCTTCTCCAAAAGTTTGTATAAAACCATATGCATTGATCACACTATCAAAGCGTTTCTTGCAACTTTGAGAGGCTTGCACCAGTCCATAAATGGAACACTGGAGCTTGCACACTATGTTAGCACCCTTTGGATCGACAAAACCTTCTGGTTGCATCATATACATCTCTTTTTCTAGAAATCCATTTAGGAATGCAGTTTTGACATCCATTTGCCAAATTTCATAATCATAAAATGCAGCAATTGCTAACATGATTAAGACAGACTTAAGCATCGCTACGACTGAGAAAGTCTCATCGTAGTCAACTCCTTGAACTTGTTGAAAACCTTTCACAACAAGTCGAGCTTTGTAAACAGTAACATTACCGTCCGCGTCGGTCTTCTTCTTCAAATCCATTTATTTCTGTGGCTTGCCGATCATCGGGCAAGTCCACCAAAGTCCACACTTTGTTCTCATACATGGATCCCATCTCAAATTTCATGGCCTCAAGCCATTTCGCGGAATCTAGGCTCATCATTGCTTCCTCACAGTTCGTAGGTTGATCATGGTCTAGTAACATGACTTCTAGAACAGGATTACCGTACCATTTTGGTGCGGATCTTACTCTGGAAGACCTACGAGGTTCGGTAGTAACTTGATCTGAAGTTTCATGATCATCATCATTAGCTTCCTCACTAATTGCTGTAGGAATCATTGGACCTGATTTCTGTGATGAACTACTTTCCAATAAGGGAGAAGGTACAGTTACCTCATCAAGTTCTACTTTCCTCCCACTCACTTCTTTCGAGAGAAACTCCTTCTCTAGAAAGGATCCATTTTTAGCAACAAAGATTTTGCCTTCCGATATTTGATAGAAGGTGTAACCAACAGTTTCCTTTGGGTATCCTATGAAGAAGCACTTCTCCGATTTGGGTTCGAGCTTATCAGGTTGAAGCTTTTTCACATAAGCATCGCAGCCCCAAACTTTAAGAAACGACAACTTTGGTTTCTTGCCAAACCACAATTCATAAGGCGTCGTCTCAACAGATTTTGATGGTGCCCTATTTTAAATGAATGCAGCCATCTCTAAAGCATAACCCAAAAACGATAGAGGTAAATCAGTAAGAGACATCATAGATCGCACCATATCCAATAAAGCATGGTTACGATGTTCGGACACACCATTTCGCTGTGGTGTTCCAGGTGGCATTAGTTGTGAAACTATCCCATGTTGTTTCAAATGAATACCACACTCGTAACTCAAATATTCTCCTCCACGATCAGATCGTAGAAACTTTATTTTCTTGTTACGATGATTTTCCACTTCACTCTGAAATTCTTTGAACTTTTTAAATGTTTCAGACTTATGCTTCATTAAGTAGATATAACCACATCTGCTCAAATCATCTGTGAAGGTAAGAAAATAACGATACCCACCACGAGCCTCAACACTCATTGGACCGCATACATCGGTATTTATTATTTCCAATAAGTCAGTAGCTCGTTCCATTGTTCTGAAGAACAGAGTTTTAGTCATCTTGCCCGTGAGACACGGTTCGCAAGCATCAAGTGATTCCAAAAGTCCATCAGCATGGAGTTTCTTCATGCACTTTACACTGATATGACCCAAATGGCAGTGCCACAAATAAGTTGTACTATCATTATCAACTTTGCATCTTTTGGCTTTAATACTATGAATATGTGTATCATCACTATCGAGATTCAACAAAAATAGACCACTCATCAAGGGTGCATGACCATAAAAGATATTATTCATATAAATAGAACAACTATTATTCTCTGATTTAAATGAATAACCATCTCGCACCAAACAAGATCCAGATATAAAGTTCATGCTCAACACTGGCACCAAATAACAATTATTCAGGTCTAAAACTAATCCCGATGGTAGATGTAAAGGTAGCATGCCGACGGCGATCACATCGACATTGGAACCATTTCCCACGTGCATCGTCACATCGTCCTTAACCAATCTTTGTTTAATCCGTAGCCCCTGTTTCGCGTTGCAAACATAAGCAACAGAACCAGTATCAAATACTCAGGCGCTACTACGAGCATTAGTAAGGTACACATCAATAACATGTATATCAAATATACCTTTCACTTTGCCATCCTTCTTATCCGCCAAATACTTGGTGTTGGGAAATGCAGTAATTTCAAAAAAATCCTATGATCACGCAAGATCTATCTAGGTGATGCATAGCAACGAGGGGGAGAGTGTGTCCATGTACCCTCATAGACCGAAAGTGGAAGCGTTTCAATAACGCGGTTTATGTAGTCGAACTTCTTCACGATCCAACCGATCAAGTACCGAATGTACGACACCTCTGCGTTCAGCACACGTTCAGCTTGATGACGTCCCATGAACTCTTGATACAGTTGAGGTCAAGGGAGAGTTCCATCAGCACGACGGCGTGGTGACGGTGATGATGAAGTTACCGACGTAGGGCTTCGTCTAAGCACTACGACGATATGACCGAGGTGTGTAACTATGGAGGGGGGCACCGCACACGGCTAAGAGATTGTCTGTTGTTCTATTGGGGTGCCCCTCGCCACGTATATAAAGGAGGGAGGGAGAGAGGAGGCCGGCCAGGTTGGGCGTGCCAGGGGGAGTCCTACTTGGACTCCTAGTCCAAGTAGGATTCACCCCCGCCCCCTTTTCCTTTCTTCCACCAGAGGGAAAGGGAAGGGAGAGAGAGGGAGAAGGAAAGAGGGGTCCGGCCCCCTCCCCTAGTCCAATTCGGTTTGGGCAAGGGGAGGGCGCGCCCCTCCCTTGTGGCATATCTCCTCTCCTCCAATAAGGTCCAATAGGCCCATTACTTCTCCTGGGGGGTTCCGGTAACCTCCCGGTACTCCGGAAAAATGCCCGAACCACACGGAACCATTCCGATGTCCAAATGCAACCTCCAATATATGAATCTTTATGTCTCGACCATTTCGAAACTCCTCATCATGTCTGTGATCTCATCTGGGACTTCGAACAAACTTCGGTCATCAAATCACATAACTCATAATACAAATCGTCATCGAACGTTAAGCGTGCGGACCCTACGGGTTCGAGAAGTATGTAGACATGATCAAGACACATCTCTGATCAATAACCAATGGCAGTACTTGGATGCTCATATTGGCTCCTACATATTCTACGAAGATCTTTATCGGTCAAACCGCATAACAACATACGTTGTTCCCTTTGTCATTGGTATGTTATGTGCCCGAGATTCGACCGTCGGTATCATCATACCTAGTTTTATCTCATTACCGGCAAGTCTCTTTACTCGTTCTATAATACTTCATCCCGCAACTAACTCATTAATCACATTGCTTGCAAGGCTTATAGTGATGAGCATTACCGAGAGGGCCCGGAGATACCTCTCCAAAATACAGCGTGACAAATCCTAATCTTGATCTATGCCGACCCAACAAAAACCTTCGAAGACACCTGCAGAGCACCTTTATAATCACCCTTTTACGTTGTGATGTTTGGTAGCACAAAAAGTGTTCCTCCGGTATTCGGGAGTTGCATAATCTCATAGTCTGAGGAACATGTATAAGTCATGAAGAAAGCAGTAGCAATGAAACTGTAACGATCATGATGCTAAGCTAACGGATGGGTCTTGTCCATCACATCATTCTCCTAATGATGTGATCCTGTTCATCAAATGACAACACATGTCTATGGTTAGGAAACATAACCATCTTTGATTAACGAGCTAGTCAAGTAGAGGCATACTAGGGACACTATGGTTTGTCTATGTATTCACACATGTATTAAGTTTCTGGTTAATACAATTCTAGCATGAATAATAAACATTTATCATGAAATAAGGAAATAAATAATAACTTTATTATTGCCTCTAGGTCAAATTTCCTTCAGTCTTCCACTAGCACTAGAGTCAATAATCTAGTTCACATCGCCATGTGATTTAACACCAATAGTTCACATCTGTATGTGATTAACACCCATAGTTCACATCGCCATGTGAACAACACCCAAAGGGTTTACTAGAGTCAATAATCTAGTTCACATCGCTATGTGATTAGTACCCAAAGAGTACTAAGGTGTGATCATCTTTTGCTCGTGAGAGAAGTTTAGTCAACGGGTCTGTCACAATCAGAGCCGTATGTATTTTACAAATATTCTATGTCTACAATGCTCTGCATGGAGTTACTCTAGATAATTGCTCCCACTTTCAAATGTATCCAGATTGAGACTTAGAGTTTTCTAGATCGGTGTAAAAGCTTGCATCGATGTAACTCTTTACGACGAACTCTTTATCACCCCCGTCACCGAGAAATATTTCCTTAGTCCTCACTAAGGATAATTTTGACCGTTGTTCAGTGATCTACTCTTAGATCACTATTGTACCCCCTTTCCAAACTCATGGCAAGGTACACAATAGGTCTGGTACACAACACATCATACTTTATAGATCCTATGACTGTGGCATAGGGAATGACTTTCATTCTCTTTCTATCTTTTGCCGTGGTCGGGCCTTGAGTCTTACTCAACTTTACACCTTGTAATACAGACAAGAATTCTTTCTTTGACTGATCCATTTTAAACTCTTTCAAAAACTTGTCAAGGTATTTACTCATTGAAAAATCTTATCAAGCGTCTTGATCTATCTCTATGGATCTTGATGCCCAATTTGTAAGCAGCTTCTCCGATTTCTTTCAATGAAAAACTCTTATTCAAGTATCCCTTTATGCTATCCAGAAATTATATATCATTTCCAATCAACAATATGTCATCCATATATAATATTAGAAATGCTACAGAGCACCCACTCACTTTCTTGTAAATACAGGCTTCTCCAAAAGTCTGTATAAAACTGTATGCTTTGATCACACTATCAAAGCGTTTATTCCAACTCCTAGAGGCTTGCACCAGTCCATAAATGGATCGCTGGAGCTTGCACACTTTGTTAGCACCCTTTGGATTGACAAAACCTCCTAGTTACATCATATACAACTCTTCTTTAAGAAATATCCATTTAAGGAATGCGGTTTTTATATCCATTTGCCAGATTTAATAAAATATGGCAATTGCTAACATGATTCGGACGGATTTAAGCATCACTACAGTTGAGAAAATCTCATTGTAGTCAACACCTTGAACTTGTCAAAAACCTTTTGCGACAAGACGATCTTTTTAGATAGTAACACTACTATCAGCGTCCGTATTCCTATTGAAGATCCATTTATATTCTATGGCTTGCCGATCATCGGGCAAGTCCACCAAAGTCCACACTTTGTTCTCACACATGGATCCCATCTCATATTTCATGGCTTCAAGCCATTTCGCGGAATCTAAGCTCATCATCGCTTCCTCATAGTTCATAGGTTCATCATGGTCTAGTAACATGACTTCCAGAATGGGATTACCGTACACCATACTTTGGAAGACCTCCGAGGTTCTGTAGTAACTTCATATGAAGTTTCATGATCATCATCATTTTCTTCCTCACTAATTGGTGCAGGAATCACTGGAACTGATTTCTGTGATGAACTACTTTCCAACTCAGGAGAAGGTACAATTACCTCATCAAGTTCTACTATCCTCCCACTCACTTCTTTCGAGAGAAACTCCTTCTCTAGAAAGGATCCATTCTTAGCAACGATCTTGCCTTCAGATATGTGATAGAAAGTGTACCCAATAGTTTCTTTTGGGCATCCTATGAAGACACATTTCTCCGATTTGGGTTCAAGCTTATCAGGTTGAAGCTTTTTCACATAAGCATTGCAGCCCAAAACTTTAAGAAACGATAACTTTGGTTTCTTGCCAAACCATAGTTCATAAGGCGTCATCTCAACGGATTTTGATGGTGCCCTATTTAAAGTGAATGCAGCTGTCTCTAATGCATAACTCCAAAACGATAGTGGTAACCCGGTAAGAGACATCATAGATTGCACCGTATCTAATAAAGTGCGGTTACGATGTTCGGCCACACCATTATGCTGTGGTGTTCCATGTGGCATGAGCTGTGAAACTATTCCACATTGTTTTAAATGAAGGCCAAACTCGTAAATCAAATATTCTCCTCTACGATCAGATCGTAGAAACTTTATTTTCTTGTTACGATGATTCTCCACTTCACTCTGAAATTCTTTGAACTTTTCAAATGTTTCAGACTTGTGTTTCATTACGTAGATATACCCATATCTGCTCAAATCATCAGTGAAGGTTAGAAAATAATGATACCCGCCACGAGCATCAATACTCATTGGACCGCATACATCGGTATGTATTATTTCCAATAATTCACTAGCTCGTTCCATTGTTACGGTGAACGTATTTTTAGTCATCTTGCCCATAAGGCACGGTTCGCAAGCATCAAATGATTCATAATCAAGTGATTCCAAAATTCCATCTTTATGGAGTTTCTTCATGCGCTTTACACCGATATGACCAAAACGCTAGTGCCACAAATATGTTGCACTATCATTATCAACTTTGCATCTTTTGGCATCAATATTATGAATATGTGTATCACTACGATCAAGATTCAATAAACCATCAACATTGGGTGTATGACCATAGAAGGTTTTATTCATGTAAATAGAATAACAATTTATTCTCTGTCTTAGATGAATAATCGTATTGCAATAAACATGATCTAATCATATTTATGCTCAACGCAAACACCAAATAACTTTTATTTAGGTTCAACACTAATCTCGGAAGTATAGGGATTGTGCGATGATGATCATATCAATCTTGGAACCACTTCCAACACACATCATCACTTCACCCTCAACTTGTCTCTATTTATTCTGTAACTCCTGTTTCAAGTTACTAATCTTAGCAACGTAACAAGTATCAAATACCCAGGGGCTACTATAAACACTAGTAAGGTACACATCAATAACCTGTATATCAAATATACCCTTGTTCACTTTGCCATCCTTCTTATCCACCAAATATTCAGGGCATTTCCGCTTCCAATGACCATTTCCTTTGTAGTAGAAGCACTCAGTTTCAGGCTTTGGTCCAGCTTTGGGATTCTTCACGGGAGTGACAACTTGCCTGCCAGTGTACTTGAAGTTCCCTTTCTTTCCCTTTGCCCATTTGTTGAAACTTGTGGTCTTGTCAATCATCAACACTTGATGTTCTTTCTTGATTTCTACCTTCGTCGATTTCATCATCACGAAGAGCTCGGGAATCGTTTTCGTCATCCCTTGCATACTATAGTTCATCACGAAGTTCCAGTAACTTGGTGATGGTGACTATAGAACTCTGTCAATCACTATCTTATCTGGAAGATTAACTCCCACTTGATTCAAGCGATTGTAGTACCCAGACAATCTGAGCACATGCTCACTGCTTGAGCTTTTATCCTCCATCTTTTAGCTATAGAACTTGTTGGAGACTTCATATCTCTCAACTCGGTTATTTGCTTGAAATATTAACTTCAACTCCTAGAACATCTCATATGGTCCATGACGTTCAAAACATATTTGAAGTTTCGATTCTAAGCCGTAAAGCATGGTGCACTAAACTATCAAGTAGTCATCATATTAAGCTAGCCAAACATTCAAAACGTCTGCATTTGCTCCTGCAATAGTTTTGTCAGCTAGCGGTGCATCAAGGACATAATTCTTCTGTGCAGCAATGAGGATAAACCTCAAATGACGGACTCAGTCCGCATCATTGCTACTATCATCTTTCAACTTAGTTTTCTCTAGGAACATATAGAAAACATAGGGAAGCTACAACGCGAGCTATTGATCTACAACATAATTTGCACAATACTACCAGGACTAAGTTCATGATAAATTAAAGTTCAATTAATCATATTATTTAAGAACTCCCACTTAGATAGACATCCCTCTAATCATCTAAGTGATCACGTGATCCAAATCAACTAAACCATGTCCGATCATCACGTGAGATGGAGTAGTTTTCAATGGTGAACATCACTATGTTGATCATATCTACTATGTGATTCACGCTCGACCTTTCGGTCCCAGTGTTCCAAGGACATATCGGCATATGCTAGGCTCGTCAAGTTTAATCTGAGTATTCTGCGTGTGCAAAACTGGCTTGCACCCGTTGTATGTGAACGTAGAGCTTATCACACACGATCATCACGTGGTGTCTCGGCACGACGAACTGTAGAAACGGTGCATACTCAGGGAGAACACTTGTACCTTGAAATTTAGTAAGGGATCATCTTATAATGCTACCGCCGTTCTAAGCAAAATAAGATGCATAAAAGATAAACATCACATCCAATCAAAATATGTGACATGATATGGCCATCATCATCTTGTGCTCATGATCTCCATCACTGAAAAATCGTCATGATCTCCATCGTCCCCGACATGACACCTTGATCTCCATCGTAGCATCGTTGTCATCTTGCCAACTATTGTTACTACGACTATCGCTATCACTTAGTGATAAAGTAAAAACAATTACACGACGATTGCATTGCGTACAATAAAGCGACAACTATATGGCTCCTGCCAGTTGCCGATAACTTTGTTACAAAACATGATCATCTCATACAACAATTTATATCACATCATGCCTTGACCATATCACATCACAGCAAGCCCTACAAAACAAGTTAGACGTCCTCTACTTTGTTGTTACAAGTTTTATGTGGCTGCTACGGGCTTCTAGCAAGAACCGTTCTTACCTACGCATCAAAACCACAACGATTTTTCGTCAAGTGTGTTGTTTTAACCTTCAATATGGACCGGGCATAGCCACACTCGATTCAACTAAAGTTGGAGAAACAGACACTCACCAGCCACCAATGTGCGAAGCACGTCGGTAGAATCAGTCTCGCGTAAGCGTACGCATAATGTCGGTCTGAGCCGGTTCATCCAACAATACGGCCGAATCAAAGTATGACATGCTGGTGAGAAGTATGACTATTATCGCCCACAACTCTTTGTGTTCTACTCGTGCATATAACATCTACGCATAGACCTGGCTCAGATGCCACTGTTGGGGAATGCAGTAATTTCAAAAAAATTCCTACGATCATGCACGATCTATCTAGGTGATGCATAGGAACGAGGGGGAGTGTGTGTCCATGTACCCTCATAGACCCAAAGCGGAAGCGTTTTAATAACGTGGTTGATGTAGTTGAACTTCTTCGCGGTCCAACCGATCAAGTACCAAACGTACGGCACCTCTGCGTTCAGCACACATTCAGCTCGATGACGTCCCACGAACTCTTGATCCAGTTGAGGTCAAGGGAGAGTTCCGTCAGCACGACGGCGTGGTGAAGGTGATGATGAAGTTACCGGTGCAGGGCTTCGCCTAAGCACTACGACGATATGACCGAGGTGTGTAACTGTAGAGGGGGGCACCGCACGCGGCTAAGAGATTGTCTGTTGTTCTATTGGGGTGCCCCCCTGGCCACATATATAATGGAGGGAGGGAGAGAGGAGGCCGGCCAGGTTGGGCGCGCCAGGGGAGAGTCCTACTTGGACTCCTAGTCCAAGTAGGATTCGCCCCCCCTTTTCCTTTCTTCCACCAAAGGGAAAGAGAAGGGAGAGAGAGGGAGAAGGAAAGAGGGGGGCCATCCCCTTCCCCTAGTCCAATTAGGTTAGGGCAAGGGGAGGGTGGGCCCCTCCCTTGTGGCCTCTCTCCCTCTCCTCCAATAAGGCCCAATAGGCCCATTACTTCTCCCGGGGGGTTACGGTAACCTCCCGCTACTCCGAAAAAATG
Organism: Triticum aestivum; assembly: GCF_018294505.1. Taxonomy (NCBI): domain Eukaryota; kingdom Viridiplantae; phylum Streptophyta; class Magnoliopsida; order Poales; family Poaceae; genus Triticum; species Triticum aestivum. Next base: position 167,877,308 of record NC_057813.1, read on the forward strand.
CCTGAACCACTTGGAACCATTCCGATGTCCAAATGCAACCTTCCAATATATGAATCTTTATGTCTCGACCATTTTGAGACTCCTATTCACGTCCGTGATCTCATCCGGGACTCCGAACAAACTTCAGTCATCAAATCACATAACTCATATTATAAATCGTCATCGAACGTTAAGCGTGCGGACCCTACGGGTTTGAGATCTATGTAGACATGATCAAGACAAATCTTTGATCAATAACCAATAGTGGAACATGGATGCTCATATTGGCTCCTACATATTCTATGGAGATCTTTATCGGTCAAACCGCATAACAACATACGTTGTTCCCTTTGTCATCAGTATGTTACTTGCCCGAGATTCGATCGTCGGTATCATCATACCTAGTTCAATCTCGTTACCGGCAAGTCTCTTTACTCGTTCCATAATTCTTCATCCTGCAACTAACTCATTAGCCACATTGCTTGCAAGGCTTATAGTGATGAGCATTACCGAGAGGGCCCAGAGATACCTCTCCGAAACACGGAGTGAAAAATCCTAATCTTGATCTATGCCAACCCAACAAACACCTTCGGAGACACCTGTAGAGCACCTTTATAATCACTCTTTTATATTGTGACGTTTGGCAGCACACAAAGTGTTCCTCCGGTATTCGGGAGTTGCATAATCTCATAGTCTGAGGAACATGTATAAGTCATGAAGAAAGCAGTAGCAATGAAACTGTAACGATCATGATGCTAAGCTAACGGATGGGTCTTGTCCATCACATCATTCTCCTAATCATGTGATCCCGTTCATCAAATGACAACACATGTCTATGATTAGGAAACATAACCATCTTTGATTAACGAGCTAGTCAAGTAGAGGCATACTAGGGACACTATGTTTTGTCTATGTATTCACACATGTACTAAGTTTCCGGTTAATACAATTCTAGCATGAATGATAAACATTTATCATGAAATAAGGGAATAAATAATAACTTTATTATTGCCTCTAGGGCATATTTCCTTCACTTGGGGCAGTTCCGCTTCCAGTGACTAGTCCCTTTGTAGTAGAAGCACTCAGTTTCAGGCTTAGGTCCAGAGTTGGGTTTCTTCTCTTGAGCAACAACCTTTTGACGTTCTTCTTGAAGTTCTTCTTTCGTTTTCCCTTTTTTTTGAAACTAGTGGTCTTGTTGACCATCAACACTTGATGCTCCTTTTTTATTTCTACCTCCGCAGCCTTTAGCATCGCGAAGAGCTCGGGAATGGTCTTGTTCATCCCTTGCATATTATAGTTCATCACGAAGCCTTTATAGCTTGGTGGCAGTGATTGAAGAACTCTATCAAAGACACAATCAATTGGAAGATCAACTCCCAGCTGAGTCAAGTGGTTATGGTACCCAGGCATTCTGAGTATGTGTTCACTAACAGAACTATTCTCCTCCATTTTGCAGCTGTAGAACTTGTTGGAGACTTCATATCTCTCAACTCGGGCATTTGCTTGAAATATTAACTTCAAATCTTGGAACATCTCATATGCTCCATGACGTTCAAAACGTCTTTGAAGTATCGATTCTAAGCCGTAAAGCATGGCACACTGAACTATCGAGTAGTCATCAGCTTTGTTGCGCCAGATGTTCTTAACGTCATCGGTAGCATCTGCAGCAGGCCTGGCACCTAGTGGTGCTTCCCGGATGTAATTCTTATGTGCAGCAATGAGGATAATCCTCAAGTTACGGACCCAGTCCGTGTAGTTGCTGCCATCATCTTTCAACTTAGCTTTCTCTAGGAATGCATTAAAATTCAAAGGAATGGTAGCACGGGCCATTGATATACAATAACATAGACATGCAAAATAACTATCAAGACTAAGTTCATGATAAATTAAAGTTCAATTAATCATATTACTTAAGAACTCCCACTTAGATAGACATCCCTCTAATCATCTAAGTGATCACGTGATCCAAATCAACTAAACCATGTCCGATCATCACGTGAGATGGAGTAGTTTACAATGGTGAACATCACTATGTTGATCATATCTACTATATGATTCACGTTCGATCTTTCGGTCTCAGTGTTCCGCCATATCTGCATATGATAGGCTCATCAAGTTTAACCCGAGTATTCTGCGTGTGCAAAACTGGCTTGCACCCATTGTATGTGAACGTAGAGCTTATCACACCCGATCATCACGTGGTGTATCGACACGATGAACTGTAGCAACAGTGCATACTCAGAGAGAACACTTGTACCTTGAAATTTAGTAAGGGATCATCTTATAATGCTACCACCATACTAAGCAAAATAAGATGCATAAAAGATAAACATCACATGCAATCAAAATATGTCACATGATATGGCCATCATTATCTTGTGCTCATGATCTCCCTCACCGAAGCATCGTCATGATCTCCATCGTCACCAGCGCGACACCTTGATCTCCATCATAGCATCATTGTCGTCTCACCAACTATTGTTACTACGACTATCTCTACCACTTAGTGATTAAGTAAAACAATTACATGGCGATTGCATTGCATACAATAAAACGACAACCATATGGTTCCTGCCAGTTGCCGATAACTTTGTTACAAAACATGATCATCTCATACAACAATTTATATCACATCATGCCTTGACCATATCACAGCACAACAAGCCCTGCAAAAACAAGTTAGACGTCCTCTACTTTGTTGTTGCAAGTTTTACATGGCTGCTACAGGCTTCTAGCAAGAACCATTCTTACCTACACATCAAAACCACAACGATTTTTCGTCAAGTGTGTTGTTTTAACCTTCAATAAGGACCGGGCGTAGCCACACTCGATTCAACCAAAGTTGGAGAAACAAACACCCGCCAGCCACCTATGTGCATAAGCACGTCGGTAGAACCAGTCTCACAAACGCGGTCATGTAATGTTTGTCTGGTCCGCTTCATCCAACAATACCGCCGAATCAATGTATGACATGCTGGTAAGTAGTATGACTATTATCGCCCACAACTCTTTGTGTTCTACTCGTGCATATAACATCTACGCATAGACCTGGCTCTGATAGCACTGTTGGGGAACGCAGTAATTTCCAAATTTTCCTACGGTCACGCAAGATCTATCTAGGTGATCCATAGCAACGGGGAAAGAGTGTGTCTACGTACCCTCGTAGACCGAAAGTAGAAGCGCTATGTAACGCAGTTGATGTAGTCGAATGTCTTCGCAATCCAACCGATCAAGTACCAAATGCACGGCACCTCCGCGATCTGCACATGTTCAGCTCGGTGACGTCCCTCGAACTCTAGATCCAGCTGAGGCCGAGGGAGAGTTCCATCAGCACAAAGGCGTGATGACGATGATGATGAAGTTACCGGTGCAGGGCTTTGCCTAAGCACTACGACGATATGACCAAGGTGGAAATCTGTGGAGGGGGCACCACACATGGCTAAAAGATCAACTTGATCAACTTTTGTGTCTATGGGGTGCCCACTCCCTCGTATATAAAGGAGGGAGGGAGGAGGAGGCCGGCCATGGGAGGAGGCGCACCAAGGGGGGGGAATCCTACTCCAAGTAGGTTTCGCCCCCCCCCTTTCCTATTCCAACAAGGAGAAGGGGGGAAGGAGGAGGAGCAAAGAAGGAAGGAGGGGGGCGCCGCCCCCTCCCATTGTCCAATTCGGATTAGGGCAAGGGGGCGCGCACCACCTCCTGGCCGGCCCTCTCTCTATTCTCCACTAAGGCCCATGAGGCCCAATAGCTTCCTAGGGGGTTCCGGTAACCCCCGGTACTCCGGTTTTATCCGAAACTTCTCCGGAACACTTCTGGTGTTCGAACATAGCCGTCCAATATATCAATATTTATGTCTCGACCATTTCGAGGCTCTTTGTCATGTCCGTGATCTCATCCGGGACTCCGAACAACCTTTGGTACATCATATCACATAAACTCATAATACCAACCGTCATCGAACGTTAAACGTGCAGACCCTACGGGTTCGAGAACTATGTAGACATGACCGAGACACGTCTTTGGTCAATAACCAGTAGCGGAACCTGGATACTCATATTGGTTCCTACATATTCTACGAAGATCTTTATCGGTCAAACCGCATAACAACATACGTTGTTCCCTTTGTCATCAGTATGTTACTTGCTCGAGGTTCGATCGTTGGTATCATCATACCTAGTTTAATCTCGTTACAGGCAAGTCTCTTTACTCGTTCTGTAATACTTCATCCTACAATTAACTCATTAGTCATAATGCTTGCAAGGCTTATAGTGATGATTATTGCCGAGAGGGCCCAGAGATACCTCTCCGAAACACGGAGTGACAAATCCTAATCTCGATCTATGCCAACCCAACAAACACCTTCAGAGACACCTGTAGAGCACCTTTATAATCATCCTTTTACGTTGTGACGTTTGGTTGCACACAAAGTGTTCCTCCGGTATTCGAGAGTTGCATAATCTCATAGTCTGAGGAACGTGTATAAGTCATGAAGAAAGCAGTAACAATGAAACTCTAACGATCATAATGCTAAGCTAATGGATGGGTCATGTCCATCACATCATTTTCCTAATGATGTGATCCCGTTAATCAAATGACAACACATGTCTATGGTTAGGAAACGTAACCATCTTTGATTAACGAGCTAGTGAAGTAGAGGCATACTAGGGATAATATGTTTTGTCTATGTATTCAGACATGTACTAAGTTTCCGGTTAATACAATTCTAGCATGAATTATAAACATTTATCATGAAATAAGAAAATAAATAATAACTTTATTATTGCCTCTAGGGCATATTTCCTTCAGGGCTAGGGCAAGCCCAAGTAGGATTCAGACCTACTTGGGGCGCCCCTTGGCCTCTCCCCTCTCCCCTCTCCCCCCACATATATATATATATGTGGGAGGGGGCGTCTAGCACACCCTAGACAACTTAGCCGTGTGCGGCGCCCCCTCCACCATTTACACCCCTGGTCATATTTTCATAGTGCTTAGGCGAAGCCCCGGGAGATAACTTCACCATCATCATCACCACGCCGTCGTGCTGTCGGAACTCATCCACTACCTCGCCATCTTGCTGGATCAAGAAGGCACAGACGTCACTGAATTGAACATGTGTTGAACGCGGAGGTGTCGTACGTTCGGTACTCGATTGATTGGATCGCGAAGAAAATTTTGGTACATCAACCGCGTTGTCAAATGCTTCCGCTTACGGTCTATGAGGGTACGTAGACACACTCTCCCCCTCTTGTTGCTATGCATCTCCTTGATAGATCTTGCGTGTGTGTATTTTTTTGTTTTGCATGCAATGTTTCCTAGCAACATTTGCTGAATCAGGAAGAGAAGGTAGCAACATGCATGACCCTCATCCGACAGCTACGCGACATAAATTGAACGGCTAAACACCCGACTAATTTCTGTCGGATGACCCCTAACAGCCGCCTTAATTCCAACATATAGTAGACCCGAAGAAATTGTAAGCATGCATATGTGTCTCATTGTAGAATATCATGTTAGATTAAAATAACTATTAAAAAACCATCATGCATTTGTAGAGAACAAATATAATATGAAAGACTGAGCTATTAAAAATATCATGTAAAACTTCTATGCAAGCACAAAAGTAACATTGCTCCAGTTTTTAGAAATAATTATATGTCAAAATTAAAAGTCTCATCAAAGAGTAAGATATTTTTATGTGGTTCTAGGGGTAATGTTGATCAAATATAACTTGGCCAAACGTAGGTGGCAGGGATGTACTTTTTGTGATCAGAAGGAAAATCCTTTGTTTTGATCTAGCTCATTGGTGAAGTTGCTATGGCGCACAATACATGTTGTTTTTAATTTACCTCCTCCAAGCATGGTGAATATGTACGGTAGCTGGTTGGAAACAGTCCACTCCAAACATAAGGCGCATATATGTAAATGTTTGTGTGCTTTAGTGTGGCAATATGGAATTGTTGTAATGACCTTGTCTTTAACATGTCTAACCTTTTAACATTTTGCAGGTCATGCATGGAGTTACTAGTTCAAGGACGTGGACTTTTGGCTCTGGGAGCATATACTCCCAAATGAAGAGTAAAATCAAGATAAATAGTAAATAAATTTTAAAAATTCTGATTCTTTTGTTGATGTTCATATTGTGTGGCAAGTGTGATTGACAATTTACATGCCATATAGGATAGCAATGCTTCATGGATGAAAAAACACAAATTAAGTGTAACCTTTGGCGTTCCACTTTTTTTAGATAGGTCAAAATACTTAAGTTTTTCCACTGAAAATTTGTGTGTACTATTTGGATATGACAATGAACACATTTATTTTTATCAATTTTTTCTACATTTGTCAAATCCATTTTGGACACGCGGGAGCATGTGCTCTGTAGAGCCAAATGGATTTTCGCTAGTTCAATCCCTACATGGTCAATGCTACTACGTGTGGAGGACCCATGGTACATGTACTATGGGTGCAACCGTATGAAGATGGTTCCATGGGATTTATTCAACCGGAGTGGATGGCGATCCAATGATTAGATGTCTGATTGAACTTTGTAATATGTTAGCTCCTGCTTGTTCTGAGCCTTTTGCTCTTTTTATTTATATACTTTTGTAAGACCTTGTGGGTATTTAATAGCTCATATCCACGTCGGTATTCTGGGATGATGCAGCACAACTTCGGTAGGTATTTTCCTCATTTATGAAACCAAGGTTATCGAACCAGTAGGAGAACCAAGCAACACTATGTAAACAGTACATGCACACAAAGAACAAATACTTGCAACCCGACGCTTATGAGGGGTTGTCAATCGCTCTATGGGTAATGGCGCCAGAAATTGTCAAGTTAACGGGATAAAATTTGTGGTAGATTGGATAAATAGATCTCGATAAAACATGAAATAAAAGATGCAAATAAAAAGTGCAGCAAGGTATTTTTGAGTTTTGGAATAATAGATCTGAAAACAAAAGCGAATAAAAATATATCTGAAAGCAAATAAGATAAATAGAACCAGGGCCGTAGATTTCATTAGTGGCTTCTGTCAGAGAAAATAGCATATGGTGGGTAAACAAATTACTCTTGGGCAATTGATAGAACATTGAATAATTATGACGATATCCAAGCAACGATCATTATAGAGGCGTCACGTCTAAGATTAGTAGACCGACTCCTGCCTGCATCTACTACTATTACTTCACACATCGACCGCTATCCAGCATGCATCTAGTGTATTAAGTTCATGGAGAAACGGAGTAATGCAATAAGAACGATGACATGATGTAGACGAGATCTATTCATGTAGTAATAGCCCCCATCTTGTTATCCTTAATAGCAACGATACATGCGTGTCTTGCTGCCCCTTCTGTCACTGGGAAAGAACACTGCACGATCGAACCCATCACAAAGCACCTCTTCCCATGGCAAGAAATATCGATCCAGTTGGCCTAACTAAACCAAAGATTCGAAGAAGAAATACAAGGCTATAAGTAATCATGTATATAAGAGATCAAATAAAACTCAAATAACTTCCGTGGATATAGATCTGATTACAAACTCGAAGTTCATCAGGTCCCAACAAACACACCGCAAAAAGAATTACATCAAATAGATCTCCAAGAGACCATTGTATTGAGAATCAAAAGAGAGAAAGGAAGCCATCTAGCTACTGCCTACGGACCCGTAGGTCTACAATGAACTACTCACGAATCATCGGAGAGGCACCAATGAGGATGATGAACCCCTCTGTGATGGTGTCTAGATTGGATCTCATGGTTCTAGAACTTGCGGCAGCTGGCATTGTGTTTCATCGACTCCCCTAGGGTTTCTGAAATATTTGGGCACTTATAGGGCGAAGAGGTGGTGCGGGAGGCCACCGATGTGGGCACAACCCACCAGGGCGCGCCTGGGCCCCCAGATGCGCCCAGGTGGGTTGTGCCCCCCTCGGGGCACCCCTCTGGTATTTCTTTGGCCCAAGTTATATTTTCTGGTCCATAAAAGTTCTCCAAAAAGTTTTGTTGCGTTTGGACTCCATTTGGTACTGATATTCTGCAAAGTAAAAAACAAGCAAAAAAACAGCAACTAGCACTGGGCACTATGTCAATAGGTTAGTCCCCAAAAATGATACAAAGTTGCTATAAAATGATTGTAAAACATTCAAGATAATATAATAACATGGAACAATAAAAAATTATTGATATGTTAGAGACGTATCAGTATTCAGTACTTTACTCTTAGTAAATATGATTCTGCATCGTGTGATGTAGGGGCATGGAAAACCTCCTTTTCAAAAGAATAATGAGAAAACTGGTGGTGGGCGGTGTAGTTTTCTTTGCTTAGCTATTGGAAACGAAGATGTCGAGCTAGTTCAACAAAATATGAGCTATGGTCTATGCGCATTGAGCTCAACTTGTTTTTGAAGAACCCTACATGCAAAAGTATATATGAGCCTCTCTTAAAAGATAACACATTAAACCTCACCTCGGCTTAAAATCCAATCCATGTCCATATGGCTTGTAAAGTGTGAGCCTTGCTAAGTTTTTTTCGAAAAAAGGAGAGTCTAAATTTCCTACATCATCTAGAGCATGTTGTTCATCCCACACCCTTAAAAATAATTTCATCAATTCTTTTTTCCAGGTTATATTTTCTATCTGAGTTGTTTTGGAGCTCGAGCCTATATGCTCCTACATGGAAGTAGAAAAATAAAAGTATTCACAATATTCTAAATATTCCTCACAATGAACACGAGCTTGTTTCCTAACTGTATGCATTTTTTGTCGAGAAAATACATGTGTGGCGGCCTTTGCCAAAGAACAGAAACAAAAATGATTACTCTAAAAAGCTTTTTAGCATTGAATTTTGCTATTTTTTTCAAACCACCACTTGTGTCTTTTCTTCAAGAAAATTTGCAAGCGGTTGAAACACACAAATTTTAAAAATTAATACTATTTTTTGATTTCACTAATAGGAGGGAGCATATAAGCGTGATCTCACAATTGAATTTGTCTCTCTTTCTTTACTTTTCATTGTTGGTCTCTCTTTATCGATCGTCTACCTTGGTTATTCCTCTAGACTCAGTTCTTCAATTAGAATTTGTTTTAGAAAAATATCTCCTTACCTCTTGGCTTGTAGTGTTTGGACTCAGATTCTAAAATGGCAAAGTATCACTTAGCACAACACCGGCTTTACATTCACACTGCACATGCTAAAAATTTCTTTTAAACAAAGCGTTTACATAATAAGTTGGGATCCAACCAAGGGGTTTGCCTAAAAACAAGCATTGTAGAATACATTCAACCAAGGGGTTCACCTCAAAATTGATCAAAGAATGCACATATAGAGCCAGAATTTTACGAAGACTACAGTGAAATATGTGCTACATGAGCCATGAGGAGAGATATAACCCAGGCTGGGCGTACATTCACTAAAATTCATATAGAAAACCTTTCACGCCCCGGGAAGGAGCCTAAGATATGTCTCTACCGTTGCATACATCAAAGTTTCTAGAGGAACCAATGAAAATCATACTGCATTTATTCACACCTAAATAAACACCACGCCATTCTTGCTCCCTAGTGGATAGTAAATTGACACCTGCCCAACTATTGTTATGTCATATCCACCTACTAACCCATTCATACCTAAGGGACACACCCATGATTAACACGGTCATCAGATGGAGATTTGCATAATTGGTGTACTGCTCTAGCCAACTCCTTAGTAAGCAACAAAAATCAGGGCTTGGCCTATAAAAAACAATATTCTCATTCATCATAGGAATGCCAAGACCTCTAGCATTGCAGACAGAGGATAAAGTTGACAAAAGTAGATGAGTAAACTGATTTATCACCCTCTCTTCCATGGATCATCACCACACCACCATCCAAAACAACCGCTCTAAAAACTCCAAGCACATCAAGCCTTTTCATTTAAGACCAAGCCAATTTCACACAAATACATCCAGCCACCTTCTACGCGAGCATTCATAACAAAGTATATCTTGCAAAACTTTGAAGCTCCATGCCAAATAGCTACTGCACTTTGCTTTATGCACCATCACCATTATTGGTGTGCCATTTCACACAAATTCTTTCAAATTAAATTTGGGAAACGGAGGCTAAATTTATGAAAGAAACACAACATAATGGTCAACATTCACGGATGGATGAGGAGTTGAGGTGCCCAACAATCACTTGGGTATGCCCTACACTAGAGACACTCATGGCATTTATGAAAATTTTCTTTACACCTATGACAAATATGATATTCATGAACACTGAGCCTAGTGTGGTTGGTAGATGGGTGTTGAGACCAACCAACCCACTCACCTTCAAGGCTTTGAACCTGCAAGGACTCTAAATAGAAAACTATGGTATGCAATTAATGGTAGAGCTAGCATTGTCTAGAGCATATGAAGTTATGAACCACATTTTATGTTCATGAATGATCTAGAGAAGCCCAGGGAGAGGTAGGGTAAATTCTTGTATGTGATAATGTATGTAAATAAAGTTCACATGTTTTCTCAATGATAATCTTAGATATATTATTCTTATGTGTTTAGTTACCATAAGATTATGTATGTCAACAGATTCGATTCATGTTTCTTTATTGTGTTCCTAAATTATGATTTCCGCGAAGTCTCGCATCCTAATGTGCACATTTATAGTACAAAAGTTTTAGGGAGTGAGTTACATTTGCACTACATTTCATTCCAAGGTACAAATCATAATCAATTATGGTAAATAAATACTAACCAAGTCGACTCTTAACAAATATGTACATGGAAACCCTAATAACAAGATCATCGTGGCTGGATATCAGTTATTGAGGCATATTTGATCGACTTTTGAGAAACCAATGGTTCACTCCTTAACATGGCTGATGGCGCTAATAATGGGACGTTTCTCACCGGCTTAGATGGCGCGGGCAGGCTAATTTGTTCACTAACAAGCATTAGCAGGACATTTGACATGGTTGGTCGAATATCGGGGTCATCTTGCACACAGAGGAGGCTGATTTGGAAGCAGCGCCATGCCTCGTCCCTTGAGTAGGATTGCCCAATTGCACTGTCAATGAATTCATTTGCCCGATCGTCAATCCAGAACTTCCATGCCTGCCAAAAAGGAAGTTCATTTGACGAGATGAAGCATTTTAGCAGATTATTCTACGGTCCTATAGTAGATTTTTTAATTTACACACATCTTGGATGAGGGATTGTTGGTGCTCCTCAAGGTACGATATGCCATTTCGTTTTCCACTCAAGATCTCTAGTAGGAGGACTCCAAAGCCGAAAACGTCTGATTTCGCTGAGAAGACACTATCCATCACAAATTCCGGTGCCATGTACCCACTGCATTAATAATTCAACTTGGGGTGAGTAGCATATACATATAGCATTTCATGGTTGTAACCTACCAATAGTAGCTTGTGATTGCTAATTACTAGGTTCCGACGACGCGTCCCGTGTTGACACCATTGCATTCGTCCTTGAAGATCCTAGCCAAGCCGAAGTCAGAGATCTTGGGGTTCATCTTGTTGTCGAGTAGAACATTACTTGGCTTGAGGTCTCGGTGGATGACCTTGAGCAGTGAGTTCTCATGGAGGTAGAGTAACCCACGGGCAATACCAATGATGATGTTGTGCCTGCTATTCCAGTCTAGCGCGGTGCTCTTGCTGGTGTCTACCAATTTCAATACCACATGGACATCACAGGTGATGAATTAGCTCATCAAGGACACAATTAAAAAATTAAAATGATGTTATTGTTGATTAATATTATTTTAGTGGGAATTCCATATATCCTCTTTTATGTGTGCATGATTAACAAATGCCTAATTAAGAAATTTGACATGACTATACTTTAGTTAAAGATCATCAACAAAAGTGTATCCTACTTAGACATCTTCTCCATGCTGGAAGAGTGAAAGAGGTAGCTCATTCATTATGACAAGCATGGCCTCCGTCTCTTCTACTTCCTCATTCCATACCTCCGCATTCTTCCTTCTAAATCACCTTCCCAAGCCACCACATCTCTGTGACGCCTGGATAATTAGGCTACAGTAATCCCGCGTTAACGATGCCACGTCACCTCAGTTACTGTTGCTAATCTCGCGTTAGTTCGAAACCGATTTAAATTCAAATCTAGAATCAAGAAAAACAATAAAAGTTTTCAAATATTAAAACTAAAGTGTTCAAACTGTAGAAAATAAATCATAGATAATTATTATGGTGAAACCACATTTTAATAAATTATTTAAATGCACTAAAATAAATAAAACAACAGCTTGAACAATTAAATAAATGCCTTTTGTTAATTATAAAATATTAAACTATTTTATTTGGGGTTTAAACATTTGTAGCCATGTGTAATTAGTAAAACTAATTTAGGTACTAATAATGTATTTTACAAAACTAAAATATATTGATGAATGTAATAAAACAGAAAAGAAATAAATAAATAAAAAGGAAACAAACAAAAACTAAAAAAAAGGGCAAGCCCCCCCTTTCCCTGGGCCGTTCGGCCCAACTGGGCATCCAAGCCACCGGCCGGCCTAGCTAGCCACCAAACCCTTTTTTCTGTTCACAGAGGGGGGATCGTGGCAGAGATCCCCCGGCTGTGGCCGGGGCATGTCGCCGTGGCGGCCATCCTCGCCTCCCCGACGACTACAAGCGCCCCCAGACGCCCGTGTCCCCTGGATCGAACCCTAGCTCCATTCCCCTCCCTTCCTCGCGCCGCCATCGACCTCCCCGCCCCCGCCAGGCCGAACCAGCACCGCCATGGCCTTAACCGTTCTCGCGCTCACCGAGCTCCCGGGCACATGAGAATTTGTCCCCGCGATTCATCGCCGTCCACTGCTTCGACTACGTCCAAGGATCGAGCTGGAACGCGCCAAGTCAAGCGGATCGACGCCTTCTTCCACCTCCAGCCATCACAGCGCCACCGTCGATCCCGGCACCCTCTGCTGCTCCCGTCCCTCGTCGAGCCTTTCTTGTGCTCCCCGGTGAGCTCCCGCTCGAAATCCCTCTACCTAGTTCTCGAATCCGTGTTTGTAGCCGCCGTTCCCATCGCGGCCGAAGCTCGTTGCCGCCGGCCATGTCGTCACAAAGCTTATTGTTGCTGTCGCTCGCACCCGAGCTTGGTCTTGAGCTCCTGGAGCTCCCACGAGGCCAACGCACTCCCGTTCTTGCCGCACCCTGGCTGCGCTCGTCGCGAGCTCCTGACCGCCCCGTCCGTGTCCGCCATCGCCAGCTCGCGCCATCTGCGCGCGCGACGTCGCGCCCATCACTCCCGGCCGTGCACGGCGCTGCTCGCCGCCCCGCGTGCGCCCTTGCGCCTGCTCGGTGAGCACCACCCCGTTCCCTCCTTTTCCCTCGTCACCGTAGCCGCCTGCTGTGCACCACTGCTCGCCAGCCGCTGCCGACGCAGCCTGCGTCTCCTGCCCGGTGCCACTCCGGCACCCTCTGCCTCGCCCGACCGCCCCGCTCTGACGCCCCCTTGCCGCGCTACTCCGGCTATCGCCGTGGCCGGTGGCCCCCTTGGTGGCCTCGGGCCTCCAAGCGGGCACACGGTACGCCCGTGCCTGTAACCGCACGGTCGGGTGCCCGTTAAGGCCCCTAGGGCCATTGACATGTGGGGCCCAGCCCCTAGAACATTTTAAAAAAAGAGAATTAGAAGTAAAAAACAAATCTAAAATAAATAAATAAATTATTAATTAATTAATTAGTGAATTAATTAAGTTAATTAATTCTTCTAACTAAACTAATTGAATCTAGTTAACCAAATCTTTTAGTTAAGCTAATTAACTCTGATTATTTAAACTGTGTCAATGACAGCGGGACCTAGCTATCAGTTTGACTAGTCAACAGTCAGAATTGACCGCTGACGTGATGATGACATCATAAATGCTTTTTGATTAAATTAACTCTGCTAATTCTAAAAATCGTTTAAAACTTTAAAAATTAATATAAAATAAACCATAACTCAGATTGAAAAACTTTGTACATGAAAGTTGCTCAAAACAACGAGACGAATCTGGATACGCAGCCTGTTTGTTCGCCACACATCCCTAGCATAGCAAACACACAACTTTCCCACTCCGGTTCATCTGTCCGAAAACGCGAAACACCGGGGATACTTCCCGGATGTTTCCCCCCTTCGCCGGTATCACCCCCTACTGCGTTAGGGCACACTTGGCACCGCTACTTGTTTTGTCATGCATCGATATGCATCTGTTTGCATTGTATTAATTGTTTCTTCCCCCTCTTCTCTCTGATAGACTATGAGACTGACGCTGCTGCTGGTACCCCGATCGACTACGGTGTTGACGACCCCTCCTTGCCAGAGCAACTAGGCAAGCCCCCTCCCTTGATCACCAAATATCGCCTAATCTTCTCTATACTGCTTGCATTAGAGTAGTGTAGCATGATACTGTTCGGTTATTCCTATTCTGTTGCATAGCTTGTCATTGTTGCTACACTCATTGATACCTTACCCGCAATCCTAAATGCTTAGTATAGGAAGCTAGTTTATCATCATTGGCCCTACATTCTTGTCAGTCTGCCTTGCTATACTATCAGGCCGTGATCACTCGGGAGGTGATCACGGGTATGTACTATTCATACATATACTATACATATGGTGACTAAAGTCGGGCCAGCTTGTTGAGTACCCGCAAGTGATTCCGATGTGGGGGCTGGAAGGACAGGTGGCTCCATCCCAGTAGAGGTGGGCCTGGGTTCCCGATGGCCCCCGACTGTTACTTTGTAGCGAAGCGACAGGGCAGGTTGAGACCACCTAGGCGAGAGGTGGGCCTGGCCCTAGTCGGCGTTCACGGTTGCTTCATAATAACACGCTTAACGAGATCTTGGTATTTGATCTGAGTCTGGCCACTGGCCTATATGCACTAACCAACTACGCGGGAAAGATATGGGCACTCGACGTCATGGTATCAGCCGAAGCCTTCTAGACGTAAGCGACTAAGCGGCGCGCGCCGGATTGGAACATAAGCCTGCTCTTGTATTAAGGGGGCTAGTTCTGCTTTCGGCCGCCCACGCAACGTGCAGATGTGCAATGGGCGATGGGCCCAGACCCCTGCTCCATAGGAGTTAGAGCGGCATGCTGACCTCGCTGTTAGGCCTAGGTGGGGCTGCGACATGTTGATCTTCCGAGGCCGGGCATGACCCAGGAAATTGTGTCCGGCCAAATGGGATCGAGCGTGTTTGGTTATGTGGTGCACCCCTGCAGGCAAGTTTATCTATTTGAATAGCCATGTCCCTTGGTAAAAGGACGACCCGGAGTTGTACCTTGACCTTATGACAACTAGAACCGGAAACTTAATAAAACACACCCAGACAAGTTCCACAGACAACCTGGTGATCGCTTTTCCACAGGGCGACGAGGAGAGGATCGCTGGGTAGGATTATGCTATGCGATGCTACTTGGAGGACTTTAGTCTACTCTCTTCTACATGTTGCAAGACGGAGGCTGCCAGAAGCGTAGTCTTCGACATGATTGGTTATCCCCCTCTTATTCTGGCATTCTGCAGTTCAGTCCACTGATATGGCCCTTTACACATATACCCATGCATATGTAGTGTAGCTCCTTGCTTGCGAGTACTTTGGATGAGTAGTCACGGTTGCTTCCCCCTTTTCCCCCTTTCCCTTCTACCTGGTTGCCGCAACCAGATGCCGGAGCCCAGGAGCCAGACGCCACCGTCGACGACGACTCTTACTACATTGGAGGTGCCTACTACTATGTGCAGGCCGCTGACGACGACCAGGAGTAGTTTAGGAGGATCCCAAGCAGGAGGCCTGCGCCTCTTTCGATCTGTATCCCAATTTGTGCTAGCCTTCTTAAGGCAAACTTATTTAACTTATGTCTGTACTCAGATATTGTTGGTTCCGCTGACTTGTCTATGATCGAGCACTTGTATTCGAGCCCTCGAGGCCCCTGGCTTGTATTATAATGCTTGTATGACTTATTTTACTTTTAGAGTTGTGTTGTGACATCTTCCCGTGAGTCCCCAATCTTGATCGTACACATTTGCGTGCATGATTAGTGTACGATTGAATCGGGGGCGTCACAAGTTGGTATCAGAGCCGACTACCTGTAGGAATCCCCTTCCAAACTCCTTGGACGAAGTTGAGTCTAGTCATTGCAAAACTTTTACTAACATGGCTGTGTGCCTTAGGGGCCCACGTCGCCATTGGGTGGTATTATGATCTTTTATTCCTCGTCTATACTCTGGGTTTCTAATCTCTCTTCTATTCGGGTTAAATGATTTTGCTAAAAACAAAACTAACTTTAGGTTCTCGAAAATACTTTCTCCCGGAGAGCCCCTCACTTCAGATGATCGCCTGCTGCACCAGTAGATTCCGAAGACACTCTCTGATGCTCTCAAGACTTTGTGCCCACCGCTTCTGCTATTCCCGACCACAGATAAATCCCTATGGATAATTACTTACGCTTGTCGTTCATACCTTAGTTCCCAATTGCCCTTGTTATTACTTGATACCCTGAAAAATTCTCTGATATTCCGAGGATCCTTTGAGCCTACTGCTTTGCAGCTCTTTTCCGCATTAACACCCACACAAAAATTCCCCGCACTTACCGGGGATCCGCCCATCCCTAGTTGATCTGGTGTTTCACAAAATTCTTCGAAATACTATCCGATCTTTCGAGGATCCTCTGCAGCCTATGGCTCTTGAAATTTTTGTCTGCCTGCATTATGGCTAATTCCAAATGCCTAGCAATATCCATTGACGTTCTTTGCCTTTATCATCTTGGGTCCCTTGATTCAATATGTTGCGAATGTTCGCAATCCTCAATCAGATCCTAGAATTCATCCTTCCGGCTCAGACGTCATTTTATAGATGAGCTGGATCTCGACCAATCGAATTGCCATTGATTGTACCCCTAAAACCTACTCAACTTATCCACCCTTAATCAAAGTGTTTGCCTCTGATGCCTTGATTTGGAAATCACATTTCTTTTGCTTCTGAGCTTTGAATTTGTCGGTTGTTTCTATAATCTGATCTCCTTGCATTCCTTCTTCCTCTAATTCAGTACATATGCTCACATCAGATCCCTTGAGGACCATCAGAACCTTTGTTGGGTTTTATCCGACAATGTCCTTCCTATTCAATCACTTTGGAAGTTCTTTCCCTGATACATAATGCCATTGGTAAATCCTATTCTCGGATTTGGCCAACCATGCTCTGTTTTCGAGCTGGTGATAATTACTCTTGAAGCTTGTGGTATATGTTTCTAAGATGCCCCGATGGGTTGAACCTATGCCTTCCTTAATCTATGTGAACCCGAAAATTTTCCAAGGTTCTTACTCCTCTAGTAATTCACTAGGTAGATCTTCGCACTCAAATCATTTCTAGTAGAGCAGTGAATGAAAGGTCATGCATTGGAGAAGTGGGAGTCGACCTTGAACTTTGTGTTCATGCCCATGGACACGATGTAGATCTTATCATTAAAGCTTTCTTAAATTAATTATTGCCTTGGTATAAGTTCATCTTATATCTGGGATTTGGCCTTTTGCAATCGTGGTTCCGACTATGTTCTCCTTTAAATGCCATTTCTCGTGCAAGATTAAGCACTTGTCTCGGTAGAACAAATACCCTAGTCCAACCTCTACTTTGATCTGTCTTCGAGCATTACCCCCCTGGTATCTCGAGATTATCATGGAACTGCATAACTTCTTATGAGTTCTTCATCAAGTACTACATTTTCATTGATTCCAATTTTTCACGGGCTCTGAGTTATTAAACACTCAAAGACACCGATAACTGACTCGAGTCCGCATCGCGATTAAGCTACTCTTGGTAACCTTCACTACTTAAGAATTTGAACTCAATCATGTCATTCCTAGCCTGTTTGGCTATATCCTTGTCGTTCCGATTTTAACTGTGCTACCTGGTCCTTCTTTCCGGAGCACAATTTTCGACGATGAGCTAACCTTACGCCGATCTTCCTCATACAATTTCGCCTTAAAAAAGCAAGCTTGATTTCGAGTTTGTGTCGTATCTGTGGCTCCAATAATCTTTTGTTGCATCAGTCCTTTTGCTTGATGCATTCGCTGTTCAATTGCTTCTTCGTGGATCCTCTTGACAACAAATTGTTGTGATCATCATCGACATTTTGACTCCTTCCAGGATATCAATGGAATTCTTGATGATAAGTGCCATCCTCGTTCCTTGGTAATTTGAGTTACCATCAACAACATCCTTACCTTCCTTTCATCACAAACTTGTTCATGTTATGGATGCAACTTGCTATCCAACTCGTATTATGATCTACCTTGAAGAATTACTGCCTTTTTGTCAAGGATGTTGTGAGAATTTCACCACCTCTTGAGAATTCTTGATATAAGTGATACTTCACCCTCACCATTCTTTCTTGGTCCTCGTGTCGATTCCAACCGGGGTACCAACAAGTGAACGGTGCTGTTTGGATTCCGCACTTCTAGCAACCCTATTGCTTTGAAGTTAATGGTCGGCCGTTCATTCTTAGACTATTGATTATTGAATCATTATTCAAACATTGGTCGTGCTACCTAGTCCAGATTTTCAGGTGCACTTTTCAACCAATGTTTAATTGTGTATGTTTTCTTCGAGCATACATCATTATATCATTTGATCTGAGAAATGTTATCTCCTTGTTCACCTAATTTTGGTAATCCACCTTTTGGAAATCTTGATGAATTGTCGCTGAGTCCATCAGCCACCTCCTCATCCTCTCCTTGGTTTATTGATGAACTCTTGTTTCGGGACTCGCTTCTATGGTTCATTTCCCGAGAATCTTACAATGTCATTTCGTCGACTTGTGTCGCACCTTTTCTTCTTGGACATCCTGAGTCTGAGGTATCCTTTCACCAATCAGATCTGAATCTCAGTCAGATATGATGGTTGGAACATAATTCCAAGAGTTATAACGTTGCTCTTTATATGACCCGGTAAGGTGATGTCATGCCTAGCACACCTGGCCGGAGGACCTACTGTTATAGTTTCCTTTTTGGCAAGGTTAGTCATTCTTCCGTGAGGAAATTGTAAGACTTATTATATAAGTTGTTCCTGATGGGTCCTTTTTGTTTCCAAAGTCTGATCTTCACCTGTTGACCATGTCAATGCTATCTCGAAGCATGTCTATGGCACTTCGATTTTCAACAGGAACATTTGAAGCCCAATGCTAAATGTTTCCTGCTCAATTATCCAAACACCATTGTATGGGTAATGTCATGAAAATTCTCCCCCCTACCTAAAGAGTTTCTACATTATATCCTGACATGGATATCATGCTCTGCTTGTCCTTGGGAAGGATATAACCTTGAAATATGTGTTTAAACACATTTTCCATTCCATTGTTCTATTTGATGTGATAATCATATTTCCCTTTCATTGTTTGGTTTAACCTTTCTTGTGATCTATATGATCTAAGCAACAATATTCCCCTGCTTATGTAAACACCTCGGTGTACAAATCTGTCAGTAAGACCCTGTTACTATTGTTGATGACATTCTGGTAACCACCGATGGACGAGATCTTTTCCTATTGGTCCACCTCGTTTCAACGAGCAGGAAAATGGTTCTCTTCGTCCCTCGCCCTTGGTACCGACGTTGTTGCTAACATATAACTGACAGGCTACCCTCTGACATGCCTTACTTGCATGACCGCACAAGACATCACCGCCTTCCTACTTTTAACCCACATGGTGGGCCCATAACCCACAGTTCCACAGGATCGAAACCTGACTCTCCTATACACCCCCTGTTCTTAAGGTTGTTCCTCGCACTTGGCCTCGTATGTGATTCACGAGCCACCTTCCGAGAGATCATCGAGGATGATCATCAATTCACCTATTGCTCTGAACCCCTTCCACGCCCTGTTTCAGGCATCAAACGATTGCCTGCCCGCTCGAAACTTCACATGATACCTCCTTACTTTGCTCTTGATATTTTCTTAAGTTTAAATTCGAGAGTTACTTCCACCATCTTCCTCGATGTTATCAACCAGATAGTCGACCTTGCAGAGGCCCGTTCTCCCGGAATGCCCATCCCTTATTCTTGCCGTAAGTACGATGAAGATCCCGAAGAAAGGATGTGTACTACATCATGATGACCTGAAGCAGAGAAATGAAGACATCAACATAATGGATCAACTGCTTCGAGAAGAGCAACCAAGATTCAGAACGCTCGTTAGAATTTCTTAACCAAATCCCTTCCCCCTCACTTCCCCTCTTAAATCTCGGGACGAGATTTCTTGTAGTGGAGGAGATTTGTGACGCCTGAATAATTAGGCTACAGTAATCCCGCGTTAACGATGCCACATCACCTCGGTTACTGTTGCTAATCTCGCGTTATTTCGAAACCGATTTAAATTCAAATCTAGAATCAAGAAAAACAATAAAAGTTTTCAAATATTAAAACTAAAGTGTTCAAAATGTAGAAAATATATCATAGATGATTATTGTGGTGAAACCACATTTTAATAAATTATTTAAATGCACTAAAATAAATAAAACAACAGCTTGAACAATTAAATAAATGCCTTTTGTTAATTATAAAATATTAAACTATTTTATTTGGGGTTTAAACATTTGTAGCCATGTGTAATTAGTAAAACTAATTTAGGTACTAATAATGTATTTTACAAAACTAAAATAAATTGATGAATGTAATAAAATAGAAAAGAAATAAATAAATAAAAAGGAAACAAACAAAAACTAAAAAAAGGGCAAGCCCCCCTTCCCCTGGGCCGTTCGGCCCAACTGGGCATCCAAGCATCGGCCGGCCCAGCTAGCCACCATCCCCTTTCTCTTGTTCACAGAGGGGGGATCGTGGCAGAGATCCCCCGGCTGTGGCCGGGGCATGTCGCCGTGGCGGCCATCCTCGCCTCCCCGATGGCTACAAGAGCCCCCAGACGCCCTTGTCCCCTAGATCGAACCCTAGCTCCATTCCCCTCCCTTACTCGCGCCGCCATCGACCTCCCCGCCCCCGCCAGGCCGAACCAGTACCGCCATGGCCTTAACCGTTCTCGCGCTCACCGAGCTCCCGGGCACATGAGAATTTGTCCCTGCGATTCATCGCCATCCACTGCTTCGACTACGTCCAAGGATCAAGCTGGAACGCGCCAAGTCAAGCGGATCGACGCCTTCTTCCACCTCCAGCCATCGCAGCGCCACCGTCGATTCCGGCACCCTCTGCTGCTCCCGTCCCTCGCCGAGCCTGTCTTGTGCTCCCCGGTGAGCTCCTGCTCGAAATCCCTCTACCTAGTTCTCGAATCCGTGTTCGTATCCGCCGTTCCCGTCGCGGCCGAAGCTCGTTGCCGCCGGCCATGTCGTCACAAAGCTTACTGTTGCTGTCGCTCGCACCCGAGCTTGGTCTCGAGCTCCTGGAGCTCCCACGAGGCCAACACACTCCCGTTCCTGCCGCACCCTGGTTGCGCTCGTCGCGAGCTCCCGACCGCCCCGTCCATGTCCGCCATCGCCAGCTCGTGCCATCTGCGCGCGCGATGTCGCGCCCATCACTCCCCGCCGTGCCCGGCGCTGCTCGCCGCCCCGTATGCGCCCTTCCGCCTGCTCGGTGAGCACCACCCCGTTCCCCCTTTTTCCCTCGTCACCGTAGCTGCCTACTGTGCGCCACTGCTCGCCAGCCGCTGCCGACGCAGCCTGCGTCCCCTGCCCGGCGCCACTCTGGCACCCTCTGCCTCGCCCGACCGCCCCGCTCTGACGCCCCCTTGCCGCGCTACTCTGGCTATCGCCGTGGCCGGTGGCCCCCTTGGTGGCCTCGGGCCTCCAAGCGGGCGCACATTACGCCCGTGCCTGTAACCGCACGGCCGGGTGCCCGTTAAGGCCCCTAGGGCCATTGACATGTGGGGCCCAGCCCCTGGAGCATTTAAAAAAAAGAGAATTATAAGTAAAAAAACAAATCTAAAATAAATAAATAAATTATTAATTAATTAATTAGTGAATTAATTAAGTTAATTAATTCTACTAACTAAACTAATTGAATCTAGTTAACCAAATCCTTTAGTTAAGCTAATTAACTCTGATTATTTAAACTGTGTCAATGACAGCGGGACCTAGCTGTCAGTTTGACTAGTCAACAGTCAAAATTGACCGCTGACGTGATGATGGCATCATAAATGCTTTTTGATTAAATTAACTCTGCTAGTTCTAAAAATCATTTAAAACTTTGAAAATTAATATAAAATAAACCATAACTCAGATGGAAAAACTTTGTACATGAAAGTTGCTCAAAACAATGAGACGAATCTGGATACGCTGCCTGTTTATCCACCACACATCCCTAGAATAGCAAACACGCAACTTTCCCCCTCCGGTTCATCTGTCCGAAAACGCGAATCACCGGGGATACTTCCCGGATGTTTCCCCCCTTCGCCGGTATCACCCCCTACTGCGTTAGGGCACACCTGGCACCGCTACTTGTTTTGTCATGCATCGATATGCATCTGTTTGCATTGTATTCATTGTTTCTTCCCCTTCTTTCCGGTAGACTACGAGACTGACGCTGCTGCTGGTACCCCGATCGACTACGGTGTTGACGACCCCTCCTTGCCAGAGCAACCAGGCAAGCCCCCTTGATCACCAAATATCGCCTAATCTTCTCTATACTGCTTGCATTAGAGTAGTGTAGCATGATACTGTTCGATTATTCCTATTCTGTTGCATAGCCTGTCATTGTTGCATTAGAGTAGTGTACCCGCAAGTGATTCCGATGTGAGGGCTGGAAGGACAGGTGGCTCCATCCCGGTAGAGGTGGGCCTGGGTTCCCGACGGCCCCTGACTGTTACTTTGTGGCGAAGCGACAGGGCAGGTTGAGACCACCTAGGCGAGAGGTGGGCCTGTCCCTGGTCGGCGTTCGCGGTTGCTTCATAATAACACGCTTAACGAGATCTTGGTATTTGATCTGAGTCTGGCCACTGGCCTATACGCACTAACCAACTACGCGGGAAAGATATGGGCACTCGACGTCGTGGTATCAGCCGAAGCCTTCTAGACGTCAGTGACTGAGCGGCGGGCGCCGGATTGGAACGTAAGCCTGCTCTTGTATTAAGGGGGCTAGTTCTGCTTTCGGCCGCCCACGCAACATGCAGGTGTGCAATGGGCGATGGGCCCAGACCCCTGCGCCATAGGAGTTAGACCGGCGTGCTGACCTCTTTGTTAGGCCTAGGTGGGGCTGCGACGTGTTGATCTTTCGAGGCCGGGCATGACCCAGGAAAGTATGTCTGTCCAAATGGGATCGAGCGTGTTGGGTTATGTGGTGCACCCCTGCAGGGAAGTTTATCTATTCGAATAGCCGTGTCCCTCGGTAAAAGGACGACCCAGAGTTGTACCTTGACCTTATGACAAATAGAACCGGATACTTAATAAAACACACCCAGACAAGTTCCATAGACAACCCGGTGATCGCTTTTCCACAGGGCGACGAGGGGAGGATCGCCGGGTAGGATTATGCTATGCGATGCTTCTTGGAGGACTTCAGTCTACTCTCTTCTACATGTTGCAAGACGGAGGCTGCCAGAAGCGTAGTCTTCGATAGGATTAGTTATCCCCCTCTTATTCTGGCATTCCGCAGTGCAGTCCACTGATATGACCCTTTACACATATACCCATGCATATGTAGTGTAGCTCCTTGCTTGCGAGTACTTTGGATGAGTACTCACGGTTGCTTTTCTCCCCCTTTTTCCCCTTTCCCTTCTACCTGGTTGCCGCAACCAGATCCTGGAGCCCAGGAGCCAGACGCCACCGTCGACGACGGCTCTTACTACATTGGAGGTGCCTACTACTACGTGCAGGCCGCTGACGACGACCAGGAGTAGTTTAGGAGGGTCCCAGGCAGGAGGCCTGCGCCTCTTTCGATCTGTATCCCAGTTTGTGCTAGCCTTCTTAAGGCAAACTTGTTTAACTTATGTCTGTACTCAGATATTGTTGCTTCCGCTGACTTGTCTATGATCGAGCACTTGTATTTGAGCCCTCGAGGCCCCTGGCTTGTATTATAATGCTTGTATGACTTATTTTACTTTTAGAGTTGTGTTGTGATATCTTCCCGTGAGTTCCTGATCTTGATCGTACACATTTGCGTGCATGATTAGTGTACGATTGAATCGGGGGCGTCACAGTCTCTCTCTCTCTCTCTTCCTCTCTCTCTCTCTCTTCCTCTCTCTCTCACCCATCTAGTCTTCGCCAACTCAGCCTCTCAACAACAATTTCTTTGGCCCATCCTACTGACCTTTGAGATAAAGGTGATCCTTATCTCAAGTTCTCAACATGACCTCCTGCCATGTCTATTTTCTACCTAGAAGAATGGACATCTTTCCTACATCTAGTCGCCACTCACCACTCGATCTTCATACACTATAGGTTGTGTGCATCACAAATGCAGAGGCCAAGGGTTTTATCGTCCTTTAAAAAAACTATAGACAAGGCACTCCATCTAGGTTTGGTGCTTACGCATGCAGTTGTGTAGTCTGTCCACCCAGATTCAATTCCTAGAATTGTTCCATTATGCACGGGTCCACCCTACCGCCATTAATTTCCACTAGTAAAAGGGCCCGTGGTTGCAACGGGAGAAAAGAAATACCACACGCTCTTATAAAAAATGGTCTATAATATAAGTATCTGTAGCTACGGCCCAAACAAAAAAGGTCTTTACCAACAAAAGAGCAAGTTCAAGATTGCACATGTCTTCTATTTAAACACGGCTTGCATGTGATTTAATACATACAAAAAATGGGCAAGTAATCTTCAATTTCGTCTCCAATCCTGATTTTGCTGAGATGTTCATCCACAATCTGGATTAGTACCGGTATGAAAGAAAGACGGATAGTGCACTGTTGATTAAGATTGCACCCTGGATAGTATTTTTTAATGGTTAACAGGTAAAATAACATTATATTCAGAATCTATATATTTTTTAATCAAATTCCATATATAACATGTTAAATTTGGAGTCACGGTTTAGAAGATATGAGTATTTAAAAAAACGTTTGATATGTACTGCAGGTTTAATGTTAGAAACATCAAGGGGTTTTCTATAAAATGGTATGACGGACTAAGAATACCTATTTCTTTTATTAGTAGGTATAGATGAGGACCGGGTTTGATGTGTGGCGATGGAATGTGTGCACTATTGCACCCACCAAAATACAAATCCAGGCACTCATATTTAAAATGTTATGTGCATCTCTGATTTAGACACCGAGAAAAGTGAAATTGTCAAAAATTGAAGGAACTGGCTGGTCGGGGTTCATCCTAAATTTAAGGCGCATTTTCAAGTGGGAGTGTGTGTCGTACTATGGGTAATTTAGAATTTCCACCATGATTGGGTTTTTAACATAACAACGCTTCTAATTTTTTTACAACTTATCTTGCAAGCTACAAGCTGAATCCATAAGTGGTGCTATGCAACGTGCAGAGGCTCCTATGACATCCGGGTGCAGCCTTTGAAAAACGGTATCACGGAAACAGTCAGCTAGTTTGGATGAGGATTTTGCAATAGGTTATCGGCCGAATTTGTTGGACCTTCATCTCTCATGTGTTTTTATCGGATGACTGTTACTACTATATTTCAACAAAAAATTATTGTGTATTTCTTCCTCCGTTCCTAAATATTTGTCTTTTTAGAAATTTCAAATGGACTACCCCATGCGGATGTATATAGACATATTTTAAAGTGTAGATTCACTCATTTTGCTTTGTATGTAGTCACTTGTCGAAATCTCCAGAAAAACAAATATTTAGGAACGGAGGGAGTACATCCCAAGATGAAGTTATCCCTCTTTTGCAATAAATAAATAAATAAATAAATAAATAAGCAAGACACTCCACAACCCCTACCCATATGGCCATATCCTCTACATCCTATCGATTGCAACCCTAGCTTGCTTTGCAGCTTCCACGCAGCAAATGATGTGTACTCCCCTCCATCCTATAATATAATACTCTCTCTGTCCTGTAATAAAAGAGCATTTTTGACACTACACTAGTATAAAAAGATGTTTCTTTTATATTATGGAACGAAGGGAGTAGCGTTTTTCATACTAGTGTATTTATGCAATTCCATTAAGAAGGAGGCTTGATGGGAAAGCAAGGGACAGAGAGGAAAGTGCGAGAGATGGATTAGCGTCGAGACGTGCGAAGAGTGAAACATCAGCGGCGGTTGATGTTCTGGTGCGCTGGTCTTATGAGGGCTTAACACGACGACTCTGGTGCACTGGTCCTGTGTGGCCTTTAGCACGACGATTTTCCGATTGTCTACTACAAAAAATTGTGTCCGACTTCGGCGAGGAAGGGGCTATGACGGCGGCGCGCCTTCGGCTCGCTTCAGTGTTTGTAGTCGTCGCAGGTGGTCTACGGATCAAGATGTAATTTTTATAATTTTTAGTGTTCATTGTACTGTCATGATTGAAAATAATAGATCGAAGGTTTTCTCGAAAAAAGTGAAACATTTGCATGGCAGCATGGCCACACGTCGGAGGTGACGTGGCATCTAGGTGGCCACTGACGCAACCACGTCGCTCCTGACACATGCGTCACGGCTATCAAAATACTGACAGCGCCTAAATTGAATTGAATGTCCGGTGAGATGGAGGTGTGACGCACCAAAGAGGAAGGCGTCGAGGCTGCCGTTGGGCAAGTACTCGTAGACAAGCAGCTTCTCGTCCTGCTCGGCACACCAGCCCAGCAGCCGCACCAGGTTGCGGTGCTGCAGCTTGGCGATCAGCTCCACCTCGTTCCGGAACTCCGCCGCGCCCTGCAGCGAACGCATCGACAGCCGCTTCACGGCGATCTCTGCGCCGCACGCCATCACGCCCTTCGA
Organism: Triticum aestivum; assembly: GCF_018294505.1. Classification (NCBI taxonomy): domain Eukaryota; kingdom Viridiplantae; phylum Streptophyta; class Magnoliopsida; order Poales; family Poaceae; genus Triticum; species Triticum aestivum. The sequence continues at coordinate 167,904,121 of NC_057813.1, forward strand.
TCCCGCAGAAGTTCGGATCAGCAGAGGAACGCCGATGAGGAAGGCAAAGATATTCATAATATATTACTAATCAAAAGTAGTGGAGTGCTTGATCTTACTCTGTATACCGGGCCGAAGCCGCTCTCGCCGAGCTTGTTGGCCCTGGCGAAGTTGCTGGTCGCGGCGTCGATGGAGGCCAGGTCCATGAGCGGCAGCTCCGAGATCGACCTCGACAGCGGCATCATGTTCTCGTTCTGCGTTCTCCTGACGGCTGAAGCGAATTCCTCGGGTCAGCACAAGCTTGGCTTCGCTCTAACTAACAATGGACACGCCCGTTCAGGGAAGTGCTGGGTCGATCACGTACCGTTGCGCTTCCGCCAGCGCCAGCAGTAGACGCAGTAGAGGAGCGTGCAGAAGATGACCACCACCAGCACGGACACCATAATCTTCACCGAGTTCGGGCTTGAGCCATGCGCCACAGCTGCAACAACCAACAACACGACAGTAAGACAGCAACAGTTCAGTCTTCGGCTCTTCGTCGTTCGTCAGCTAGTAGCACGTACTCATATTCAGGTGAAACACGAGCAGAGTGTTTGTCAACTCACCTGCCTCGTCTCCCGCCGGCGGCGCGGACGCTGACGTGCCCAGCAGCCGGCGGTGGCTCACGAGTCGGTGCGGTGGCCTCACCATGTACGACTTCTCCGGCGGAACGTCCGAGCTAGCTAGCTTTCTGAATGGATGGAGCAAGTGTCGGCTTGTGATTACTGATGGGCGCAAATGGAAGGATGGGGAGGAGGTCAACGACGTTAGTGTGTAATATGGGAAGCAGGGTGGGTTCGCTGCTTAGCCGAATGTGTTCACCCGCCGGCGCCGGATGTATGCCATTTCTTTTGTCCTTTAGGCACGGGCAGTTGATCGATACATTTGACAGCTGAGTCCCTGTGCTCATTTTTTTTCTACAAAGAGAATATATTAATATCACGAATATATCAATTGTACCCAACCTTTGCAACAAAACATTGCTGTAAAGACATTACGAATGCACACAACCAAACAACAATAGGAAAAAGAAGAAGAAAGAAAGATCCCAATGATCAATTCCTTGCAGCTGCAGCATAAAGTACCCCTGCTTTGCGAGCTTTGTATCATGTACAAAGAATTCTTTCGACCCCCGCCGCAATATGATATGCAAGACTTCATTGTCTGAAATTATACGAAAAATGGTATATTCTTAGTTAGGTCTGCTTACTCTATGGAGTGGGATCATCAGTTTGGTAGCAAACTAAAACACTCTAACGGGATGGGGCGAATCACAGTTAACCCTATTTGGAGTAAGATATGAAAACTAGACTGTCCAGCAAAAGTAAAAAAAATTCTTATGGCGTACGCTACATGGTACAATCCCGTGTAGGGTTACGTTAGCTAATAGATATATGAAGGTTTCACCCACATGCCCAACTTGTTCTGAGGGCTTAGAAGATACAAAACATCTATTTTTCCAGTGTAGTAAAGCAAAGGAGGTCTGGAGAAGGCTGGGTCTGGATGATATTATGGAAAAAGATTGCGAGATTGACCGTGCGGGAGAGACGGTGCTGGAGTACTTACTACTCCTACGGAACCAATATTTGTGGATTTTGGGTAACCACAATGTGCATGAGATGATTGCTATTTCAGCTTGGTACCTATGGTGGAAAAGACGGAAGCTGGTACACAATGAGAAAACTCAAAATGTACCTCAGACTTCAATGGGGATTCTTGCCCTTACCACAAATTTTATTAATGCAACATCCCCCAAAGCGTCTGTGAAAAAGGAGAGTTGGTCCTGTCCTCCAAGAGGGATTGTTAAGCTTAACGTGGATGCTTCTTTTGATCACGATCTTCTTAGGGGTACGATGGGAGCAGTCCTTAGAGATGACAGAGGCAGGTTTATTGTTGAAGGGAATGATAAAATTGACTTTTGTGCGAATGTGTTAATGGCGGAGGCTTTAGCACTCAAATTTGTCCTGACACTGGCACAAAGTGTCGGATGCAATCGCCTTATCATAAACTCGAACAATATAGAGGTGATTGATTTGATGAATGATGGAGGGCAGTCGGAGGGTCTGGCGACAGCAATATTCCGGGATTGTTTTCATTATGCATGTGATTTCGTTACTGCTAGGTTTGAGCACTGTAATAGGAAAGCAAATAAAGTAGCTCACGAGCTTGTTAGATTAGCTAGATTTTCTTTGACGTCTAATTGGTTTGAGGAGCCTTTAATTGAAATTGTAATGATCCTCACAAACGATGTACTACTTGTCAGAAATGAATAAAGTGGGGTTTTCTAAATAAAAACAGATTTTCATTTTATTTTCTCTGGGTAGGAAAATTTGAGGCAACATCTAGTCTGAAAATACATTTGACTATTTTTGTATTCGGTCATGGTTAGATTTCTAGATGGCGCGCATGACTGGCATACTGCTTCCTCCTCCAATCTCTCAAACGACCACCATTATGTTCCTTCAGCTCTTCCTGCATTCTTCCCTCCGTCCCGTAAGGTAAGACGTTTTACATTACGGGGCGGAGGGAGTAAGTTCTAACCACTTCTTTTGCCGCTATCCCTTCCTTTGACTTCAACCTACTTGCCATCTCCGGCAAACCGATCGATCAACTCAGTAGTGCCATCCCATCACCATCATTGCTTTTGAGGGAGACTGGACTCATCGTTGGCACAAAGATAGTAAAAGAATTGTCGAATACTACTAGCAAACAAGATATTAATTGTAGGCCTCACAATTGTACATATTGATATGCCAATTGGCCATTATATTAGGCTTCTAGAGTAATATTGCCTTTCTCCGCCGCCTCTATTTTCTCCTACTCTTGCGTACTATTCACGCAAATCGTTGTCTAGTTCAGTCAGATGAGAATCTTGATCTCGTCATACAAGTTTGACTCGTTGACATCATTGCGCCACCCTACCCTTACAAGTCAAGTCCAGAGGTGACTATTACTACTTACAAGATAGTTACCTTTTTCTCTATTTTTGAGAAACCTACAAGATAGGTTACTTGAAAAGGGGGCGAGGACTTTTGGAACATGGTTCTAGACGCACCCGCTAAAGTATTTTAAGCCTAAAAAATTTAAAAAATTTGAACAATTTTGAAACTTTTTTGTGATGAACATGATTGAGTGTTCTATTCACGTATGAATTTTCAGGAAGAAATGACTCCCATGTTCTTCTTGGCAAAAGAAACAACAACTTGAAAAACTCGAATAGTAACTTTCATATAGAACCGATTTTGTTTTTTTTTCCGCACAAAAGACCCCAAAACTCTTTTCTTCGTAAAACTTTATCCGTGAGTATAACACTAGACCGTTCATTACAAAAATGGTCCATAAATGTTTTACTTTCTATATATTTTCTTTAATGTTTATGTGCCTAAACCCAGGTTTCATTGGGTATTTTCACTCCAAAAGTCAATATTCCACAAGATAGTTGAGCTACGACACATTTACTCATGCAATTAATTACCCGAAAACCTTATACTTTTCAATGTTTGTCGGTCCTATGGACCTCTACCACACGCTAATTCCTTCACTAAGAGCATCTCCAACAGATGATGTAAAACAGTCATGGTGCCAAAAAATCTGTCATTTGGGGCATTTGGAGAAAAAAATAACTCTAGCATATGATGTATATGTATTTGGTGATGCAAATTTGTGGGCAACCCTAAATTTTGGCCCCAATTGCTTCATATTTACAGCACTTCGACCGGCTACCGCAGAAATCTAACCTAGCCGCACGAAGGCCAACCGCCAAGGTGAAAGTTCCCGCTTCCACCCGCGACCGCCGACACCGTCGGCATCGCCGCCACACACATCGCAGCTACCCCTCTAACGGTTTTCATCGTCGCCACCAAAAGCCGAAGCCGGCCATTGTCCGCTGCCAAAGATTTGCATCCCCATGAGCCGGGCCGCAGCTGGTGGGGATGCACTGATCCACGACGTCGCTCCAAAACTCCCCCAAAGCCAGGAGCCACCGCCACCGAAAAGAGGCCGACAAGGGATCTGACCATGGTTGTGGGTTGCTCGAAGAAGAAGAAGAAGGCCCCCGCCATCGAGCCATTCGACGGCTGAAGTGGCTCCTCTGGTACTACCAAGTGCTTCCTCCCCTTCCCTCTTGCCACCGACATGGGCGAATCGGTGTCAGACATCTCCACGACCAGCATCGTCCGTAACATGTTTGATGAAATGATCGAAAGGTAAATTTGTTTGCTATCTACGTTTTTTTATGTTTGCCATGCCGTTTTATATCTTCTGTGCAGTTGTGATATGATGTGTGTGTGTTCGTCTCTTTTGGTGTATGTATTGTGGATCGATGATGGACTAGTGATGGCAACGGAGGCAATGACATTTGAGAGACTATGCATTCATGTTCTATGCTCTTTTATGTTTGTTTGTCATGCACAACGATTGATGTTTGAATTTGAATTTGATATGTAGATGATTGAACTTGAATTTGATATGTTATTGATTATGTATGTTGTGGTCACGCAAAGTTGTAATTATCATGTAATGTTGTGTTTCAATGTATATGCAATTCTTAAGTTAAAAAGAAAAAAATACCAATTTTTTAGGGAAAAAGTTTTACACCATCTGTTATGGCAGAAAATTTTCTGTTGCCCAAAACTTCCAGGCTCCTTCCCTAAAACTATTTTTGGGAACCAATTTTTACATCATCTGTTCAAGATGCTCTAACAACTCACTAATTCCCACTTGAATATTGGTGTAGGCCCATCTCCCGTTCAACCAAATGTTGCCAACTACTCCCTCCGTCCGAAAATACTTGTCATCAAAATGGACAAAAAGATATGTATCTAGAACTAAAATACATCTTGATACATCTCCTTTTATTCATTTTGATGACAAGTATTTCCGGACGGAGGGAGTAATATTGTAAATTTAATCCGGTAAAACTTATCAGCAGCATATTCTTAATCAACACTTCCATGGATTGGATACATTGTATATTTTGGTGCAGTAGTGCCAATGAATTATGGTGCACCATATGTACTCGAGGCACATTCACATCATGTAATTCAAACCGCAATAGAGAAATGTCTTTTATTTATTTATAAAGTGATAGCGAAATGTCTGATCTTGTCCGCGTGTAGCGAGGGATGACTTGAGGTCTCGGAGACATTGGCAAGGTGCCAGGTGCCACCTAGATATTAGTACGACGAGTAATCACGTGACGGCGTTATTCTCGATATAAGATAGTACTCCCTTCGTCTCATAATATAAAACGTCTTACATTATGAGACGGAGGAAGTAGTATCTAGGTGCTTTCCGTCCAGGACCAGTATTTTTGGTTTTGGAAAAGTCAAGATAGTATTTGTATTGCTAGTTTAGCTCACCAATAGACATGTCCCTAAAAAGAACGGCATCGACAAGTCATTGACCTGAGTGCCAATGCAAGTACGACACATTACCATCGTGATAGAGATCATCAATTATGCCTGCACCCCCTTGATTTGAGGTTGCTTGAATTTAGCTGGCCTTTAGTTAGTAAATGTGTATGTGCACCTTGATATCACATATCTCTTTTTTGAGGAATATTGTGCCTTTTTTTGCAAGGAATACCGTACCTTATTAATTAAGGAAAATCAAGAGAGAGTGCCTCCGAATATAATCTGGGATTACATGATAAATTGAGTCACTAGAGGACTCATAAGATCTAACTAAAATATGTGCCATGACATTCGACAAACGATTTACATCACTAAAGAAAATGAACGAAAAGAACGACGCCAACTCCTTCATATCAACAGTGATGAGCACCACCGGTGAGCGATCCACCGTTGAAGAATTGGTTCTCTGGATAACAGACAAACAATCCAAACGGCCCCTAGAAAGCCTTCTTGATGGGTGAGAGCCACCGCACGCCGTAGCGCCAGTGCTTCAGCTAGTTCTGGGGCGGTAACCTCGTCAACATTTTTATGAACAAATTTGGAAGACAAGAACATTTTTTGAATTTGTGAACAAATTTTAGACATGCAAATTTTTTTTGAAATTTTGAACACGATTTAAAATACTTGACATTTTTTGGATTTCTGATAATTTTTTTAAAAGAAGCAAACAATTTTAAAATTAAAAACAGTTTTTGAATTGTTGACCAAAATATGAAGACATAAACATTTTGTGAATTTTTTTAAAAAGAAAAGCGCAAACATTTTTTGACAAAGAAAAATAAACTTTAATAGAAAGAAAGGAAAAAAGAAAAGGTACAGAAAACAAAAACAAAAACAAACTAAAAAAAGAAATGAAAATGGGTCAGCCCAGTAGGGGGCGCCCTTGTGCAAAGTCCCGACAATGTGCGGCCGCGGGACCTATATCTCGCTTCACGCGAGACGAAAGAATCTCTCGCGTGAAGCGGCTACAGTAATGGACCGTCCCAATAGCAGACACTTAAAAGAACTATAATGAAGTAAAAGAATTAATGAAGAGAAAAAGGAGCGTGTGGTGGATTCGAACCCTGGTCTCCTATTGATTGCAAGCGCTGCTAGCCACTAGGTGGGACTAGTTAAGATGAAATGAGCATGGTTTCCACGATTTCTTCTTCGTTTTTCCAGGTTTTTTTGTTTTATTTTTCACCCTTTTCTCTGTTTTTTTCCTCTGTTTTCATTGTTTTTCTTTTCTGTCCTTTTCCACTGTTTTTCTTTAGTTTTTCATTTCTTTCTCGGTTATTACTGCGTTTTTTCTTTCTTTCTTCAGTTTTGTTTCCTTCTTTCGTGTTTCTCATCACTTTTTTTGTTTTCTATTTTTGTTTCTTTTTTCTTTGGTTTTCATATTTCTACTCTGTTTTTTGTTTTTCTTTTCGTTATTCTTCTGTTTTTTCCTATGATTCTTTTGGTTTTCACTCCATGTTTTTCGTATACGTCAAGAACATTTACCTAATGCACGTTTAACATTTTTTCAATACAAATTTAATATTTTTTGAATACATAGTCAACATTTTTTCCATTCTCATTTTCGACATTTTTAAATGCTTCATTAACATTTCTCAAATACAAAATTAATATTTTGTTTTGGAATACATGGTCAACACTTTTTCTATATACACTTTTTCACATTTTTCAAATAAAAGATTATGTTTTTTAACACATGATCAACATTTTTTATATAGACATTTAACATTTATTAAATGCTTGATTAATATTTTTTAAATACTTCTTCCACACTTTTTCAAATACTCGATTAATATTTTTTATATACATGATCGGCCCAGCAGGTGCCACCTCCACCTCCACCTGCCTCTAAGCCATCTAACTCGGATTCGTTTGATGGTGGGGGTGATACGGGCGCGGGCAATGATGGGGTTATGTACCTAGGGTAGGGTCATGGACCTGATCCAAGTAACTTACCCTAGGACATCCCTAGAAGAGGTCGCCTTCCAGTCGACCAACGAGGATTCACTCGACTGGCCTGAAGGACTCGACCACGAAGACTCACTCGACCACCAGGAGGTCAAGAGGCACTCTGCACCGCAACGGCCTGTAATTAAGTAGACTTTATGATAGTAAAGGCACTTTATGTGGGGCGTTACCAGTAACGCCCCAGACTTAACTCACCTTAAACCCTCTCCTACGTGGGTTGGCTGGGGTCCTGGCGCACTCTATATAAGCCACCCTCCTCCACAGGCAGAAGGGTTCGGCACCTTGTAATCCATACATTCATAATCCACTCGACCGCCTCCGGGCTCCGAGACGTAGGGCTGTTACTTCTTCCGAGAAGGGCCTGAACTCGTACATCCTTTGTGCTTACAACCTCTCCATAGCTAGGACCTTGCCTCTCCATACCTACCCCCCACTCTACTGTCAGGCTTAGAACCACGACAGTTGGCGCCCACCATGGGGCAGGTGTTTTAGCGATTTTGTGGAGAAGTTGCGATTCTTCCGAGTATTTTCATCATGGTGTCTGCTGGAGTTTTGATCGAGGGTCAAGAGATCCGTCTCGGCACTCTCACCTTCATCGCCGACGACTCCGCATGGCTCTAGGAGGCTCCACTCGACGTAGATGCGCTCCCCGTCCGCGGTGCGACGCATTTTCGCGCATGTGTCCGCGGCGTTCTGCTGCGGCAACCATCGACCCAGTATCGGTCGGCTCCTCCGTCTTCCACCCTCCCGGTCTCCCGCCAGCGCAAGCGCTCAGGCCGGTCGAGGCTTCAGCGGTGGGTGAGTCACGCGGTGGCTCGCCAGTCGACCACTACACAAGTTGCGGCAATCGAGCCCAACGAATCTCTCTACGGCTTGTTCGATCAGTCGACTGGCTCCGGAGAGACTGCTTCCGAGTGCGGAAGCAGTGATCCAGCGGCGGAAATCTTGATGGTCGACGGGCCCCACAGCCCTCCTGGCTTCGCCCGCGGTGGTGGAGCAGGCGACGGCGGCGACCCTGCTCGAGGCTACGAAGAGTACCAGCCCGAGCCACTCGACTCTCTGCAAAGAGAAGAGCTTCGCCGCAGGAACGAGGATCCCCTGCGTATTCCCATCGCAGGAGAAACCCCCGAGGCTCGTGCCTTGGAGGAGGCGCGTCTGGCCAATTTGGCCGAGCGCACTCGACTGGAGAACCTTCAGCGAGCACTCGACGAGCGCGCGCGGCAATGAGTTCCCGACACCAGTCGACGTCAACTCTTCCCGCCGACTCAGGTATATCGAACCCCAATTCAGAATTTAGCAGCTGCGACCCGTATAGCAGAGTCCATTCAGCCTTCGCAGTCAGAAGCTGGCAGAGGTTTGCTGCAGATCAGGGATCTGCTCCGGGCAGCAGGAGATCAGAATTCAGCCGTGTCTCAGTCGCGCAACAGAATTCACAGTCGATCTGTCACTGTGAATACGGTTCAGTCGGCTCACAGCCCCAGATCGCCTCCGCGGCGCGAAGGGCGTGAGAATCGGCGAGATCAATATGGCGACAGACTCGACCGAGATGATAGGCGTCGAGTGCCCTATTCCCCTCCGAGGGGTGGGTCTTACGCTCCTCGGCAGCCAGATGATAGGCGTCAGTACAGTACAGGGCGTAGGGTTCCAGCTGACCCCAGAGAGCCAGGCTTCGACGCGCGATCCATTATCGTGCAAGGGTTGGTCGACCGGAACAGAGCCCATCGAGGCGCACTCGACAGAGATGTGCCCACGAGCAGTCGAGTACATGTTTCTGGTCCTGAATGTTTCAGCAGAGCCATCAGAGCCGCAGTTATTTCCCCCAATTTCAGGCTGGCAACAGGAGTCAGCAAGTTCACTGGTGAGTCTAAACCTGAAACTTGGCTTGAAGACTATCGAGTGGCAGTTCAGATCGATGGTGGGAACGACGAGGTGGCCATGAAGCATTTGCCCCTCATGTTGGAAGGTTCTGCCAGGGCATGGTTGACTCAATTACCTCCTAGCAGCATTTACACTTGGGAAGATCTGTCCCGAGTGTTCGTCAGAACGTTTGAAGGGACTTGCAAGCGACCAGCGGGATTGACAGAGTTGCAAGTCTGTGTGCAGAAAACCAATGAGACTCTAAGAGAGTATATTCAGAGGTGGATCACTTTGCACCACACTGTGGAAAATGTCTCTGACCATCAGGCAGTATGCGCCTTCAAAGATGGCGTCAAGAACAGAGAACTGAGTTTGAAATTTGGTCGAACCGGTGACATGACCTTGAGTCGGATGATGGAGATTGCTACCAAGTACGCCAACGGCGAAGAAGAAGACCGACTCCGAAGCGGCAAGCACAAGCCGAGTCAGTCGGAAAAAGGAAACACCAGTCGGAAACAGAAGCGGAAGGCTGAACCGGCAGCTCCTGGAGAGGCTCTGGCCGTGACTCAAGGAAAGTCTAAGGGGAAACCAAAAGGATCCTGGAACCCCAAGAAGGTGAAGGATAAAGAAGGGAACGACGTGATGGATATGCCGTGCCACATCCACACGAAGAAAGATGAAGAGGGGAATATCATTTACCCAAAGCACACCACTCGCCAATGTCGACTCCTGATCCAGCAGTTTCAGGGAAAACAGTCTAAGGACAAGGAGAAGGAGTCGGATAAAGCCGAAGACAAAGAGGACAGTGAGGGAGGATATCCGCATATCAACCCCACTCTGATGATCTTCGCAGATGTGGAAAGCAGAAGTCGACTGAAAGTGATTAACCGAGAGGTTAACATGGTTGCTCCAGCAAAGGCAAATTATCTGAAGTGGTCTCAAACACCCATCACATTCGACCAATCTGATCACCCGACTCATATTGCCACCCCTGGGAGGCAAGCTTTGGTGGTCGATCCAGTTGTCGAAGGCACTCGACTGACAAAGGTGCTGATGGACGATGGAAGTGGGCTGAATCTGTTATATGCAGACACGTTGAAAGGTATGGGCATTCCGATGTCCCGACTGAGCACTAGTAACATGAGCTTCCATGGAGTTATACCAGGGAAGAAGGCCGAGTCACTCGGCCAGATAGCTTTGGACGTAGTGTTTGGCGATTCAAAGCATTTTCGCAAAGAAAAGTTGACGTTTGAGGTCGTGGATTTTCAAAGTGCATATCATGCCATTTTGGGGAGACCAGCCTATGCACGGTTCATGGCTCGACCATGTTACGTGTACCTCAAATTGAAGATGCCCGGTCCCAAAGGTGTGATCACTGTCACCGGTGATAGGAAAAAGGCAGAGGAGTGCTTTCAAAAGGGCTCCAAAATTGCCGATTCCCAAGTGACAGCGGTCGAGTTCGAAGAATACAAGCAAAACGCAGATCCGAGTGACTTGCTGCGATCCAAGAAGCCCGCCACAGAATCTGCATTCCAGTCGTCCGGTGAGACGAAGCCTGTTCACATTCACCCGACCGACCCCGAAGCAGCTCCGACCCGCATCTCCACAACACTCGACCCAAAATAGGAAGAAGCGCTCATCCAGTTCCTTCGTGAGAACTGGGACATTTTTGCATGGAAGCCCGCTGACATGCCAGGTGTTCCCAGGGGACTGGCTGAGCATCGCCTAAGAGTCGACAAGTCTGCAAAACCAGTCAAAGAGCATCTTCGGCGGTCCGCCGTCCAGAAGAGAAAGGCCATCGGTGAAGAAGTGGCTCGACTGTTGGCGGCAGGATTTATCCGAGAGATATTCCACTCCGAGTGGCTCGCTAATGTCGTCATGGTTCCTAAGAAGGACAAGTCGCTCCGAATGTGCATTGATTTCAAGCACATCAACCGGGCCTGCCCGAAAGATCACTTTCCTCTCCCTCGCATAGATCAAATTGTTGACTCGACCGCGGGATGCGAGAGGTTGTCTTTTTTAGATGCTTACTCCGGGTACCACCAGATCCGTCTGTATGGGCCCGATGAAGTAAAAACAGCTTTCATCACTCCATTCGGGTGCTTCTGCTATATCACCATGCCATTCGGCCTCAAGAATGCCGGAGCCACATTTATGCGAATGATCCAGAAGTGTCTACTCACTCAAATCAGTCGGAATGTGGAAGCTTATATGGATGATATTGTTGTCAAGTCACGAAAGGGTTCCGACCTGCTCGCTGACCTCGCCAAAACATTTGCCAACCTCAGAAGGTATGATATCAAGCTCAATCCATCAAAGTGCACATTTGGAGTTCCTGGTGGCAAGTTACTCGGTTTTCTCGTTTCCGAACGGGGAATCGACGCCAACCCAGAAAAGATTGGCACTATTCTCCGAATGAAACGCCCTGTGCGAGTGCACGATGTTCAGAAGCTTACTGGATGCTTGGCCGCATTAAGTCGATTCATCTCACGACTCGGTGAAAAGGCATTGCCTCTTTACCGACTGATGAAGAAGGCTGACAAGTTCGAGTGGACTCCAGAAGCTGATGCAGCGTTTGCCGAGCTAAAAACTCTGCTCTCCACCCAGCCGGTGCTTGCTGCTCCAATCAGCAAAGAGCCTCTGTTGCTCTACATCGCAGCCACAGGACAAGTCGTCAGTACTGTGCTAACGGTCGAGCGGGAAGAAGAAGGAAAAGCTCTCAAAGTTCAGCGCCCAGTGTATTATTTGTCTGAAGTCTTGACTCCATCCAAGCAGAGATATCCTCATTATCAGAAGCTTGTGTATGGAATATACATGACCACAAAGAAGGTTGCTCATTATTTCTCTGACCATTCAATCACAGTCGTCAGCGACGCTCCACTATCAGAGATTTTGCACAACAGAGATGCAACTGGTCGAGTGGCCAAATGGGCGATTGAACTTCTTCCCCTTGATATCAAGTTTGAGGCAAAGAAAGCCATTAAGTCCCAGGCAATAGCAGATTTCCTCGCCGAGTGGATCGAACAGCAGCAGCCGACTGAAGTTCACTCGGAGCATTGGACCATGTTTTTCGATGGTTCTAAGATGTTGAATGGTTCCGGTGCTGGGGTTGTCCTGGTTTCCCCCAGAGGGGATAAGCTCAGATATGTGCTCCAGATTCACTTTGATTCCTCCAACAATGAGGCAGAATATGAGGCCCTCCTATATGGGTTGCGCATGGCCATTTCACTCGGCGTCCGTCGCCTAATGGTCTATGGCGACTCGGATTTAGTGGTCAATCAGGTGATGAAAGAGTGGGACGTGAGAAGCCCAGCCATGACTGGATACTGCAGTGCAGTGAGGAAGCTGGAGAAAAAGTTCGAGGGGTTGGAGCTCCATCATATACCCCGACTGAAAAATCAAGCAGCAGATGATCTAGCAAAGATAGGTTCCAAGAGAGAAGCCATTCTGAGTGGTGTGTTCTTGGAGCATATACATACTCCGTCAGTCAAAGAAGATCCGTTCACCGAAGAAACTCCGCAGCCCAAGAGTGCCACAGATCCGACTGAAGTTGAAGTCCCAGCGGTGGTCGACTTGATCATGGAGGTTTTGGTAGTCATTCCCGACTGGACGATTCCGTATGTCGCATATATCTTGAGGAAAGAGCTTCCGGAGGATGAGGAAGAGGCTCGACAGATCGTCCGTCGATCTAAGGCCTTTACCGTCATCAAAGGACAATTATACAGAGAGAGCACGACTGGAGTCGGTCAGAAGTGCATAACACCAGAAGAAGGTCGACTCATCCTCAATGATATTCACTCGGGGACCTGTGGTCATCATGCGTCCTCCCGGACCATCGTGGCCAAAGCATACCGAGCCGGATTTTACTGGCCCAAGGCGAATGAGATGGCAAAGAAGATAGTGGATAAGTGCGAGGGATGTCAGTTCTACTCGAATATGTCGCACAAACCTGCGTCAGCTTTGAAGACCATCCCACTCGTCTGGCCTTTTGCAGTTTGGGGGCTGGACATGGTCGGCCCTTTGAGAACAGGACGAAGTGGCTTCACGCATGTACTGGTGGCAGTCGACAAGTTCACCAAGTGGATCGAGGCTAAACCAATCAAGAGCCTCGACACCGGTACTGCTGTTAGCTTCATCAGGGAACTAATATTCAGATATGGAGTCCCGCACAGCATCATTACAGATAATGGGTCGAACTTTGACTCAGAGGAATTCAGAACCTTCTGCAACTCCCAGGGCACATGGGTCGACTACGCATCAGTCGCCCATCCACAGTCGAATGGACAAGCAGAGCGAGCTAATGGACTGATTCTCAAGGGACTAAAGCCGCGACTGATGCGTGATCTCAAACACGCGGCTGGAGCTTGGGTCGACGAACTTCCATCTGTACTCTGGGGACTGCGGACCACGCCCAATCGGTCGACCGGAAGAACTCCATTCTTCTTGGTCTATGGAGCCGAAGCAGTCTTGCCGAGTGATCTTCTCCACAATGCTCCTCGAGTCGAAATCTACAACGAAGCAGAAGCTGAACAAGCGCGGCAGGACGCAGTCGACCTTTTAGAGGAAGAAAGGGAGATGGCTCTGATCCGGTCGACCATCTACCAACAAGATCTGCGCCGTTTCCACGCCCGAAATGTGAGAGGTCGAGCCTTCCAGGAAGGGGATTTGGTTCTCCGAGTGGAT
>NC_057813.1:167919743-167925566 GCF_018294505.1 Triticum aestivum
GCTTAGCTGCAGTCCAAGCACTCGCCTAAGTTGTGAAAATCCTACCGAGTGAAGAGCGATCCTCTCACTCGGGGGCTTAGCTGCAGTCCAAGCACTCGCCTAAGTTGTGAAAATCCTACCGAGTGGTAAGCCAGCCTTCCACTCGGAGGCTTAGCTGCGACCTCGTGCTCGCCTAAGTTATCAAAATCCTATCGAGTGGTAAGCCAGCCTTCCACTCGGAGGCTTAGCTGCGACCTCGTGCTCGCCTAAGTTATCAAAATCCTACCGAGTGGTAAGCCAGCCTTCCACTCGGAGGCTTAGCTGCGACCTCGTGCTCGCCTAAGTTATCAAAATCCTACCGAGTGAAGAGCAACCCTCTCACTCGGGGGCTTAGCTGCAGCCCTGCGCTCGCCTAAGTTACAAAAATCCTACCGAGTGAAGAGCGACCCTCTCACTCGGAGGCTTAGCTACAGTCCAAGCGCTCGCCTAAGCACAGGCACCTTGCTTTGAACCTGCAAAAGACATTTTGAGCCGAAGGCAATCATATTCAAGCGCCAAATTCAAGTTTGAATCGATATCTAAAGGAACCGAAAGTGCTCAGGCGTCAAGCCTGTTAAAGTTTGTCGGTTACAATTCCACTCGGCATACCGAGGCAAATTTAAAGAGTCGAGCCAGAAGAAGTTTTTTACCCCTCCTGTGGAGGGCTGGAAGGTGCAACAAATTCATCAAGGTCAATTCCGTCGGCGATCCGAGTGGCAGCTGCAAGGAAAGTCTCCATAAAGGACCTGAAGTCATGCTTCTTGGTATTGGCTACCCGAAGGGCCGCCAGCTTCTCCTCTCGTGCATCTTTGCAGTGGACTCGGGCCAGACACAGAGCGACATCTGCACCACACCGAGCCGAGGACTTCTTCCACTCTTGCACTCGACCAGGGATCGTGTTCAAGCGGGCCATCAGCGACTCAAGGTCATTCTGAAGTGTCTCCTCAGGCCAGAGCGTCGAGTCGATGCGAGATGTGGCGGCCTTCAGCCTGGCGAGATAGTCCACGACAGCTGCAACACGAGACTCCAGTCGGAAAACATCCATGGCAACTTCGTCGTTCACCGGAGAATTGACAGGGTCAAGGTTTGGCTCCAGTCGGCTGGTTTCTTCTTCAAAGTTTTGACAAAATTCTGCAAGGGTGATCACTAAGTCAAGGAGATAGTCGAATGGAAAAGGCCACAATTGGAAATATTTGCCAAACATGGAGATTTACCTTCAAGCATAAGAAACAGCTTCTTGGCAAGGCCACTCAGGAAGGCTTCCAGTTCAGTTTTCTTCTCAGTCAATTTGCTGACTTGGTCGGTCAGGGCAGCTTTGTCAGTTCTCAGTCGACTGACCTCCTTGTTGGCAATCCCAAGAGCAGTTTTCAGATTGGTATTGTCTTGTTCGAGCTTGGTGACTGAAGCCAACTTCTCGTCAGCAAGCTTGATCTTCTCAGCTAGCTCAAGGTCTTTCTTCTGCTGGGCCTCCCTTACCTTACCTGCAAGTTACAGCGAGATCAGATGCCGAAACAAGCAAGGGGAAAAGCAGTCGTCAGGATCTCACCAAACATACCTTCGGTCTCCTCCTTTGCCTTTGTCAGCTTCTCCTGAACCAGCTTCAAGCTTAGCTCGACTTGAGTATGTTTTTGTTCCAGCTCTGAGTAGCGAGCCACAAGATCACAGGAGTTCTGCGAAGAACCAATCGACTAAACGTCAAATGTAATTCACTTCCGAGTGAAAAAGGGAAAAACACACGTTTCTAAGACTACAGCCGAATACAAGCATTCGACCGTAGTCTCGGGGACTACACCCAGTGGGTGCACTCAGCGTGCCCCCACTAATCCTGTTGAAGACAAAGTCGACCAGTCGACTTCAAAAAAAAAAACAGTGTGCGAGACGCATTCTCTAAGACTGTGATCAACTGCAAGCAGTCGACCACAGTCTCGGGGACTACACCCAGTGGGTGCACTCAGCGTGCCCCCACCGGTTTGCGAAATCCAGTCGACCAGTCGACTGACAGAAAGATTGACATCATAAAGCCTAAGGCCGACTGCCAGCAGTCGACCTTAGCCTTGGGGACTACACCCAGCGGGTGCACTCAGCGTGCCCCCGCTAACACGGAGTTTATTCGACACACCCAGTGGGTGACTAATATAAATTCCGGAAAAGAAAAGTTTTTGGTAGCATATCCAACAGAACAAACAGCGGTCGACTGACCTGGACATTGCTTTGGAGGGCAGAACTGGCGTCATAAGCTACCTGGCTCGCGTCCCGGATGGTCTTCAGCTGCTCCATCATGAGTCCCGCCTGGCGTATGGCCTCCTTCGCTGCGCCAGCTTGGTCCTCTGGGACGTGGTGCGTCGTGAAGAGGGAAGGCTGCTGAACACTCGTCAGTGGATTCGCGAAGGACACCGTGTGTCGAGTGGTGTTCTCTTCCTCCACAGTCAGAATTTCAGGCGCCGGCACATCCTGAGGCACCTTACTGGTGGACGCTTTCCGACTCCTCCTGTGCTTCAGCGGCTCTTCATCCTCATCATCATCAGGAAGATCGATAACAATGTTGGGTGGAGCTGCGGAGAAGGATCAGGATCAGAGATCGCGAGTCAGTCGACTAAGAATGGTATTAAGAACACAGTACCTGGATTCGAAGTTGCCGCATCCTCCATCTCGTGGTCATCGGCCCGGGCCGAGGTCTCAGAAGTAGCAGCACTGCAACTCCAAAGGATCAGTCGACTAACCTCAGCGTCGACCAGAGATAAAGTTCGCACAGAATAAGAAAATATGAGCAACACAATTACCCTGATATGGTGGGGATGGACACCTTCATCTTCGGCAGGAGCTTGGTCGGCTTCGATGAGGCCGCCCTGGGCTGCTTCGGCGCCTTTTCAGTCGGCGCCGGAGAGGTGGTCCGAGGGCGCTTGGTCGACTGAGTGGCGGTCGCAACCCCCTTACCACGTTCGGTCGAAGGGTCGTGGACAAGCTTCGACCGCCTTTCTGAGCACGGTGGAACGACCTCCTCCTCCTCTTCTTCCTCGTCCTCGATGTCATCTTCATCACCTTCATCATCATCATCGTCGTCATCATCCCCTGCAGCATCCGAGTCCCATTCCTCCTCTTCCTGGCTCTCGCCCCCGCTCGCCTCGCCCCCGCTCGCCTCGCCCCCGCTCGCCTCGCCTTCCTCAGTCGAGGCTTGTGCCCCATTGGGCATCGAGTACAGCTCGGTGAGGGCCTAGTAGATGCCCGAACAAGGATCAGTCAACCAAGTCGGCAGAGTTAACAGAAATGAATATGACAAGGACTCAGTGGAGGGCAGAGCAAGTGTACCTTGTTTGGGTCGCTGTTGTGGTCGAGTGGAGGAATCCTTCTGGCTCCGCGCGGGTTGTCCCTGTTTCCGGTAACGGCTACCATCCATCTTTCCAGAGTGACGTCGTCGACTTCTTCTGGATGGACTCTAGTCTCGTCTTCGGGCCCACAGTACAACCACATGCAGTGGCTCCGGAATTGAAGGGGTTGGATGCGACGCCTGAGGAAGACCTCCAGAAGATCCATGCCCGTCACCCCCCCCGAACCAACTGCACCACGCGCTCCATCAACATCTTCACGTCGGCTTTCTCCTCCGGAATCAGCTTCAGAGGGGAGGGCTTGTTCACTCGGTCCATGGTAAACGGAGGGAGTCCACTCGACTGCCCTGGCGTCGACTGGACCTGGCAGTAGAACCAAGTCGACTGCCAGCCTCTGACGGACTCGGGAAAGCTCATGGGCGGGAAGGTGCTATTATTCCTCACCTGAATCCCCAAGCCCCCACACATTTGGACGACTCGGGTCTTCTCATCACCTGGGCTCGCCTTCTTCACGGTCTGAGAGCGACACGTGAAGATACGTTTGAACAAACCCCAGTGCGGTCGACAGCCCAAGAAACCCTCACACATGGACACGAATGCAGCAAGATAGGCAATGGAGTTTGGCGTAAAGTGGTGGAGCTGCGCTCCAAAGAAATTCAAGAAGCCACGGAAGAAAATGCTTGGAGGCAAGGAAAACCCACGATCAACATGAGTGGCCAAAAGCACACACTCACCCTCTTCTGGCTGTGGCTGCCACTCCTTCCCCGGCAACCTCGCAGCCCCGTGAGGGATCAAGCCCTCGTTGGCCATGTCGAGGAGGTCCTTCTCTGTGATGGTCGACTGGATCCAGTCTCCTTGGACCCAGCCTTTCGGCAGGCGGGATCTGGACGAGGACCCTCTGCGGCTGGTGGATCTCCCCTTCGCCTTCTCCGATGCCGACGCCTTCTTTGCACGCTCCAGCGCTGCCGTCTTCTCCTTGGCCATGGTCGCCGGTGAGATGCGCGAAGGGAAGTGGTGCGGAGGCGAGAGCGAGCACGCTGAGCAGGGAGGAAGGAGGCAGAGGGAGAGAGGGAGAATGCTGAGGCGCAGCACAGAAATCCTCGCCGGGCGCATTTATAAGGTCTCTTCCGAGTGGCTGACATGTGGGCCCGGTCGATCTAATCATATCTGGGAGCAGTTATGGGGACTGGATACGTGGCGAAAAAGGCGGCGCGGAGATCGAGGCGTCTATGCCCCGTCCCATCCGAACGCTGCAGTCTGCCCCGCTTCGCGCGCGCCCCCAAATTTCGCATCCCGCAGAATCCGCGAGCAACAAATCAGTCTGTCAGACGCGGTGTTTCCGGCGATCCGTCGCTCGGAGATCGTCGAAGCTCGAAAGATCACTCGACGCAAAAATAGAATGGATCGAGTCGACCGAAGACAAATTGCTCCCTGTCAACGAAGAGATTCTTTGATCCAGAACAGCGCACAACTAGAGCGCAAAGGTTAATCGGAAACGACATCAACTCCTTCTTCACTCGAAGCCTCAATCCATTCGGGGGCTAATGATGGGGTTATGTACCTAGGGTAGGGTCATGGACCTGATCCAAGTAACTTACCCTAGGACATCCCTAGAAGAGGTCGCCTTCCAGTCGACCAACGAGGATTCACTCGACTGGCCTGAAGGACTCGACCACGAAGACTCACTCGACCACCAGGAGGTCAAGAGGCACTCTGCACCGCAACGGCCTGTAATTAAGTAGACTTTATGATAGTAAAGGCACTTTATGTGGGGCGTTACCAGTAACTCCCCAGACTTAACTCACCTTAAACCCTCTCCTACGTGGGCTGGCTGGGGTCCTGGCGCACTCTATATAAGCCACCCTCCTCCACAGGCAGAAGGGTTCGGCACCTTGTAATCCATACATTCATAATCCACTCGACCGCCTCCGGGCTCCGAGACGTAGGGCTGTTACTTCTTCCGAGAAGGGCCTGAACTCGTACATCCTTTGTGCTTACAACCTCTCCATAGCTAGGACCTTGCCTCTCCATACCTACCCCCCACTCTACTGTCAGGCTTAGAACCACGACAGGCAACACCGCCAATCCTTTCACTACATCGGAGTGGGAGGCCATGGGATCGGAAGCGCGTGGTATGTTTGACTTTGGTCCTCCTGGTACTGGTGGTGGTGGGGTTGCCAAAGAGGGGGCCCACGACAAGGAGCCCAAGGGTGGTGCGGGTCTTGATGGGACTACGCCTTTCTTTGGGGCTTGTTCCAACATTCTAGATAAATCTGTTCGACCTGCCTCGCCCTCTTTGTCTGGGATTGTAGATGTGCCTCTATATGCTTCGGTTCCCCCTCATAGCCTGAGCAGTAAGAAGCAGAAGAAGAAATCATCTGTTTAAAAGTTTACGACCAAGAGCAGGGCCTCGATGGGGAGTAAGCATCATGGAGTGGGTATGTGCTGTCGTGTGGATAATGACCTGGGTGCGGTGGCGGCT
>NC_057813.1:167925774-167927159 GCF_018294505.1 Triticum aestivum
CTCCACGGCCCGAAAGGGTCTCCGCCGCCAGAGCAACACAGTCCCCATCCAGGAGTGGATTGAGCGTAGCACCGCTGCCAAGGACCTCTGTCCCCCAGGTAACGCTTCCCCTCCATCCCTAGTTCGTTCAGTGTTGCCTTCCTTACCTGATTCCCACCTCCTGAACATTCTTTCCAATATCGGTGTTTCTGTTGATCGCAATGTTGGGTCCCCGTCTTCTTTGCTTTCTTTGATTCGTTTAAACGAGGAGGCCTAGGTGGCCATTGCCAAGGCCAAGGAGGTAGCCACCTTGTTCAAGGTGGCCACGGAGGCTGCCGTTGTTGAGGGGTGTTAGAGGATTGTGAAGAAGGGGCGATCTTATAATCCTAAACCCTGCCTGGCCCCGAGCAGGTAGAGCCTATGAATTGAAAACCTCTCCTTTAAATGAAAGCTCTTTTCTAGAATATCCCGGGTTTCGGTGCTAGGGGGCGCCTTGACCAAATCTGGGATTTGGTTCATAGTGATTGCATTGATGTAGTAGGTCTTGTTGAGACCTTTAAGCATAATTTCTCCCATTCGGGACTCTATGCGATTGCGGGTGTGGATCGCTCTATGTGGCGCTGCCCCCGGTGTCTGGGCACTCTGGTGGTATTCTCATTGGGGCTAAAGTGGATCTCTTTGATTTTGTAGCCTTTGACCACGGGATCTTTTGGGCTAGTATGGTGGTGTTCCATAAGGGCCGTAATGCTCTTTGGGAGATTATGGTTGTGTACGACCCTGCTGATCATTCGTTGTCCCAGCTATTCCTTGATGAGCTCACTACTAAGATGATTCCTGTAACATTCCGCTGGTCATCAGTGGTGATTTTAACCTTCTTAGGTCCCCGACGGAGAAGAGTGACTCTAACTTTTCATGTCCGCTACACTACAAAAAAAAAGACACATCCGTGACATTTTGGGCCGAACAATTTTTTTCCTGTCATACATATGACACTTTCTATGACGATAATTGTGACAAAACCCGGTATTATCATAGATGTGGCGGGCTCCTACTTCTATGACAAAAAATCATGACAGAAAATGGGCCTTTCATCTTGGGCGGGCCGGAGACGCAGTTGCATGACATTCTTTGGGCCGTCCATGACGGAAAAAACCGTGGTAGAAGCGAGGGCGAGGAAAATTTCGGGGAGTTCCCGGTTACGGTGGGCGGTCGGGGGCCGAGCGATGCGCGTTTCTCTCATACACATACGCGCGTGTGTGTGAGGTGTTGGCTCTAACTGAACCCGAGCGAAGCGTTGGGCTCTAACTGAACCCGAGCGATTGCACTGCAGGCTACGCGTTACTGAACCAAAGCGATCGATCGATGGCTGTTAACTGAACCCGATCGAGCGATTCCTTCGCTACTGC
>NC_057813.1:167927736-167942274 GCF_018294505.1 Triticum aestivum
CGATGAACAGGACCCCCGTTTCGACCGTAGCGCTCCAACACAAGTCCGTTTCGTCCGTTTTGCGGTATGCCACACCCCTTCCGATCAACAGGACCCCTGTTTTGACCTTAGGAGGTCCGTTTTCTTCGTTTTGCGGTACGCCACACCCCTCCCGATCAACAGGACCCCCGTTTCGACCGTAGGAGGTCCGTTTCCTCCGTTTTGCGGTACGCCAGACCCCTCCCGATCAACAGGACCCTGTTCCGAACGTAGGAGGCCCGTTTCTTCCGTTCTGCGGTACGCTAGGCCTCGTTTCCATCGCCTGTTCCGTCCAAGCCCTCCCAATGAACACGACCATGCATTCCGTTCCGACCCAGCCGGTTGGCTCCCACACGTTCCGTTGCCTCCCGATGAACACGACGCATTCCGTTGCCTCCCCATGAACACGACGCATTTCGTTGCCTCCCCATGAACATGACGCATTCCGTTGCCTCCCCATGAACACAAGCCCTGGTCGTACGTTTGCGCGAGTTGGCTAGACCCTGCCCGTATGTACGTACGTGGCCATATTTTCTTTCTTGCACCCTGGCCGATGTACGTACGTGTACATGCTACGTGCTCACCTCTACTACGACACGTGCACGCCTCTACATCCACCAGTATATATGTACGTACACGTTCACGACCAGAATGACAACGCTACGTACGCTTTGACCAGGTGGGTCCCGACTGTCAGGCACTTCCTTGCCTGCGAAGATGTA
Source organism: Triticum aestivum (assembly GCF_018294505.1). Classification (NCBI taxonomy): domain Eukaryota; kingdom Viridiplantae; phylum Streptophyta; class Magnoliopsida; order Poales; family Poaceae; genus Triticum; species Triticum aestivum. Next base: position 167,928,477 of record NC_057813.1, read on the forward strand.
GCTGGTGGGTCCCAGCAGTCAGGGGGGCGAATCTTTTTTTCTTTTGCCCGGACGCACTTCCTTGCGTGCAAAGATGTAGTTGGTGGGTCCCAGCAGTCAGGGGGGCGAATCATTTTTTTTGCCCGGACGCACTTCCTTGCATGCGAAGTTGTAGCTGGTGGGTCCCAGTAGTCAGGGGGAAACATTTTTTTCATGAAATTCGGTGGCCCGTCGGGTGGGTCCCTGCTGTCAGGTGGAGGAATCATTATTTTCCGCGTAATAAGGAGGCACTTCCTTGCTGCGGCCGTGGACCCAGCTGTCAGCCTCTCCACGTACAGTCCACGTCCGATGGAAGTCATTCCTTGACCACGTTGACCACGCCGCGCTGAGAGCACCAGGGCGATGGACGACGGCGAGGCCTAGGAAGGGGACGACACGGAGCCGGTGAAGATGCGGCAGTGGATGCCCACGCGGAGAGGAGTATGAGGGTTCACTCGTTCGGCTGCGGTGTGAGGCTGCCGTCGCCGCAGGGCCTGGCCAGCGGTGGGAATAGTAGGGGGCGGTGAGGCCTCCGCGACAGCACAACCGGCCACGGGAGGCAGGAGCAGGCAGCACGACCGGCATTGCTTTGGGCGGCTGGAGCAAGAAGACCAGAGGTTGAAGAAACACTACGGCCGTTGGATGGACATCGTACGGTCACTGGAGCTAGAATCATTCATATTGACTAAGTTGACAAAGCCCTCCGCCCCATCAACTTAGTAGGCCGACAAGTCAGCCTCCCACCAAGGTGGGTCCCAACTAGCAGGGGGAGTATTCATTTTTTTGTGCGTAATAAGGAGGCACTTCCGGTGGGTCCGAGCTGACAGCGGGGGAACATTTTTTCCGCGAAATACGGTGGCCCGTTCGGTGGGTCCCAGCAGTCAGGGGGAAACATTTTTTCGCGAAATAAGGTGGCCCATCCGGTGGGTGCCTGCTGTCAGGTGGATGAATAATTATTTTGCGCATAATAAGGAGGCACTTCCTTGCGGCCGCCGTGGACCCAGCTGTGAGCCTCTCCACGTACAGTACTCTTCCAGTGGAAGTTGGTCGTTGACCACGTTGACCACGCCGCGCCGAGAGCACCAGGGCGGTGGACGACGGCGACGCCTAGGATAGGGACGACATGGAGCCGGGGAAGACACAATAGTAGAAGCCCGCACAGAGAGGAGTACGAGGGTTCACTGGTTCGGCTGCGGTGTGAGGATGCCGTCGCCGCAAAATAACAGGGGGTGTGGGTGAGTGGAGGGATGGCCTGGCCAGCGGTGGGAGTAGTATGGGGGCGGTGAGGCCTCCGCGGTAGCATAGCCGGCCACGGAAGGCAGGAGCAGGCGGCACGACTGACGCTGCTTTGGGCGGCTGGACCAAGAAGACCAGAGGTTGAAGAAGCACTACGGCCGTTGGATGGACATCGTACGGTCACTGAAGCTAGAATCATTTATTATTCACTAAGTTGACAAAGCCCTTGGTACGCTCCAACTTAGTAGGCCCACAGGTCAGCCTCCGAAAGGGTGCGCCCCAGATGTCAAGGGGAGGAATCATTTTTTAGGCGGCCGAAGCTAAGAATATCCGAGATTGAAGAAGAAGCACGACCTCCGTTGGATAGATATCCAACGGCCACTGCTGCTAGAACCGTGGTGTTGACTATAATAAGTTGACAAAGCCTTGCATACGCGTCAACTTATTTTTTTAGGGGACGCGTCACTTAGTAGGCCCACAAGTGTGTGGCAGAGAACTTATAGCCCATTTGCGCTTTGTAAGAATATACAACCCATTTTTGAACTCTAATGGAATTTACAACAGCCCATTTATAGTTTGTTAAAAGTACAACCCATTTTCTAGCTAGGACAACGACTAGTAATTTCAACCAACCGTTGAAGACAGAATTCAATAAAATTTCCCACATTTTGATGGGATCCGAAATATTTTTATCTCGAAATTTCTAGTCAAATTGAATATAAATTTGTATTACGTAAAAATCCAATGAAACATTGCGCGCGCAACAATGAAAATTTAAGATTTTCAAAATCCATATATAATATTTTATAAACTAATTTGGTGTTTAGTGCATTTTTTTATAGTTACTGCCCAGTTTTTATAATTACATCACATTTATTATTTTTTAAAGCCTATTTTCCTGTTAAGCCTAATGCATCCCTCCTAGGAAAGATTTGCAGCCCAGTGGGGCGGAGAATAACAAGTTGACCTTGCCTGGGTATTCCTCAAAAAGACGTATAGCTGGGCTAGCCATTTTCATCTTGAAAAAATTAGTATCTGGGCTGGATATCTGGCCTGGGCTAGACGGGCCACAGCCCGCCCAGTTAATACCCTACTCTCCTCTGAACAACAACGAAATCATTGCCAAAAAAAACTCTCCAGTGCTCACGCCTGAAAAACACAAATACTGCTCGAGCTGCTTGGTCCCTGCTGTCGGCCACACCTTATGCAATTCTCTCGTTTATATTGACTACATATGTTGACAATGGTGTGGGACCGTGATGTCAGGAAACCAGGAGAAAGCAAAAAAAAAATATAGTTGTACATAATAAGGAGGCACTTGCGTACGTACGGCTATGGCACTAGTGGGTCCCTAGTGTCATCCAGTCAAAATAAAGTCATCTCCTGAATCCTCATGTTCGTTGACGATGTTAACAATGCTCGGCGCCACGGCGAGCGCAACAACTCGACGGACAACGGAGAGGGCCTCGCGGGCCCTACTGATGGTCTGATACAGCGCCCGCTGCTCATTCAGGAAGCCAGGATCATCGGACACCTATGAGCACCTTCGAGAAACTGAGACGACATGAAACGGTAAGGCCACGCTTGGGAGATCTGGTTTATTTCAAACCTGCATTAACATACACAAGTGTAATTTACTCGTCATCGAAAACAACGCGTAAAATATAGGCGCAGTGAAACCGAGGGCCCGAGGTCTGTAAGTAAAACCAGTGGGTTACGCGTGTAATTTGAGAGACGAGCGTATATTTTACGAGCACTGCTATATGGACGACATTACCAGACGATACATGCACGACGTGCGTATCATGCCATCCATAGGCAAGGCTGAAACAACAGCTAAGGGCTGGATTAGCAATCGTCCGAGTGTCGTTCAGCGTTTTTATCGTGTGTGACGTACTTCCGATATTTTACTAGTCGAAATCTGACCAACCAAGCGCCTTCGCCCGAGACCATCTGCTTTAATTTACAAGCGTCAGTTTTACAAGCGGTTTTGGTTGGAAAACGATGATCCAATCACGGCCTAATATCATGAGTTGGTCGAAAGATCATATGGTTTCACGTCTAACCTACCCGACTTGTCGTATAGTCTATGAATGAAACATCAGACGATGAACTTCTTAAGCACGGAAACAACAGAAGAGGATGATCTTCTTAACAAGCAAATCACTGGCATTAGATCGACATGCAAAACAATACGAAGCATTATTCTCAGGAGGCACGGTGAACAACTCGTGATGCCGCATGCCACAACATTCCAAGCTCAACTTTGCAATCAAACACAAGGCCTGGCATTACATAGACAATATTCAGAACAAACTCTTAACACAGGAATATCTCGGCAGAGTAACTATTTACTTCTAAACTGAACACAGGAATAGGAAAAAACACTCGACGCTACTCACAGCAAGGGCGTCCCACTCAAAAATATCAAATGCATGTCTTCTGGCTAACATCAATGAGCAAATTTTGACAAGGTTTTCCATATTAAACTAACATCTTCTTGCTAACATCAATGATTAAACTTTGACAAGCTTTTCCCATTCAAAATATGTAATGCCTATGATCGTGGAGTCCTGTCGTAGCTTCTTAAATTGCCAATGGTCTCTGTAGACTAGTCATGTCACCGGTGTCTAATAATACTCTGTAAAGCTTCTCGGTCATTCCTTCTGTAATGTAGCGCAAACAGTGACTGCTTCTTTCTGCAAAGTGGAACAACCAACTGGACCCAGTAATGCAGCAGTTTGCCTTGGACACATTGGCTCCTTTTGTGCAGTTCAACTAAAATCGAAGTCAAAATAAAACCGAGCTTTAATTTTGATATCCCTGTAAGCAACAATAGGTATAAGGGAAACAATTACTGAGAAATAACAGTTGATGACTTGTACTCCCAGAAGAAAAGCATCTACTGATCTACTTTATCTTAATGGGAAACAAAACAGGAGAGTAGTAATTCTCCATCAGTGTGATTCATTCATATTGACTAAGACATTATCTTAACAATGTCTTGTTTCAACATGTATAAAGAACGACAAAGCAGAAAAGTACCACTCCTAAAACAATGCAACTGATTCATTTTAACAGAGATATTATCTTAACAATACCTTGGTTAAACATGTAGAAAGAACCACAAAGTAGGATAGTACCATTCCTAACAAGTGTTGCAGTTTTGAACTAAGATTCGGTAGTTAATTAATTTTGAGAGTGGCATTGCTTAATTTTACCAGCGGCCTTAGATTAACGAAAAACATAAATAGTTCTAGGGGAGAGTGGGCGTAACAACAGTATGTGATTCCATCTACTTATAAAGGGGGTGATGCAGAGTTTGTTGTAACAAAGCAACAAGCATCATGTCTGGGTTGGTCCCATTTTTGTTCACTACTTAATGGGAAAAGACAACAATACAATAGCTTCAGTTCAACATTTATTTAAAACAGTACCAAAACAAGTAGCACCACATCTCAAAGCACACTGCACATCATGTGGATGAGACCAAGATTTGAAACAACTCGCCACGAAGACTGGAAACAATTCTCGATCTCCTTTTGTGCAGTTCCACCAAAATTAAGCAAAGTCACCGGTGTGATATTCAAGTTGAACTGCACAAAACACTCTCAAAACATAAGTGTTTCGAGTAGCGAAGCAAAATGTGGCAATATCAACAAGTTGAATCGATACCCCTGTTTTAACAGAGGCAAAAAAGGAAACAATTACTTGCCGATAAAGGAGGATGAAACAAACGGTGACAGAAAGAAGCATCTAACTTATCTTGGATGGAAAACAAAGTAGGATAGTAGCATTCTAAAACGGTTGCATTGATTCATATTAACAGAGACATTCTCTTGAAACAACATTCGTTAAAAATGTAATTTACTTTTAACAGTGGCATTGCTTCAATTTTCTGGTGGCATTCTTAGATTAACAACAACAAAATAGTTGTATGGGACATGCCAGCACCATGTGCGTCCACACGTATAAATGGTGATGCAGAGTATGTAGCCAAGCAACATATATGCGTTGGTCCCATATTTGTTCTCTTTGAACCTTTTTCCTATGTGAGGGCAGCAAATCTAGTCCTGCACAAACTACCCGATCCCCCAGTTTCTTTCCCTTTTTAACAAAGAGATCGGTTCCTTACAGATGTGTGTACTTGGTTACCCCCCTTTTCCCTTTTCGACCTACAAAGCGTCTGAATAGCCAGTCTATACTACTTTCCGCCCCTCCTTTCCTCATTGAACCACGTCCTAGATTCTTGCTCTAGCCCACCGCACCCTTCTTTCCTCTTTGAACCAAGACCTATATTCGACTACAGATTGAAAAAAACCCACATGCAGCTAGAGCAACGACGGTTTCAAAGAAACTTATACCTTAGGGTCGTCGAGATGTGGCAAGGCGTGCGGCGGGAGGGCGGATCTGCCCACACTATGTACGGCAGCGAGGAAGAAAGGGTCGGTGGCCCTCCCGCACAGGCGCTGGGTGAAAGAGAATAGCACAGCCGGCAGTGGATTGCCTCCCTCGCCGAAGGCGATAGAGTGAATGCTGCACCTCCTCCCCTTCCTGGTGCGACGGGATACGGATGCCTCCTTCACCAGCTGTGAGGGGGGAGAGAGAGACAAGAGGCCAACGCAGTCTTGTTTAGATCTGGTGAAGAGAGGGTGAGAGACTGTGAATATAGCAAACCCTAGCAAATGAACACTGAGCCTCCAGCGTGTAACATATATGTAGTGCGGCGAGCGTGTGGAGAGTGCAAACCCTAGCGAACAAGCGCTGAGGCTCCCGCTTATATATATACTACTGTAGTACGGACTGAGCTCCGGTGCCTTCACTGCACCTGCTTTTGGCTGTATGACAGGTGAGCCAGCCACATTTTGGGCCCACCTGTCATAAACCCAAAGGCAGGTGCACTAAGTCAATGAAGCTGCGTCCATATAGTACTCTCGTGTATACGACGAATATATAGTAGAGTGGTTTTCTTATTCTCTCCATAACAATCACTTTAAATTGTGTAAGTATGAAACGAAACTCTTTATTTAATGTATAGTGAAGAAAACTAGTACTACTACTTCCGATGAACTAACGATCCACGCCCACACGTCCTGGTCGCACTTCCTATCCTTCACGTGTGGTACACTACCCTCCCTTAAGTGAACAACCACACATGCGCCAAATTATCGGAAATGTGTGAGAGTGTGTACAAATAAATAATTTTAATTTCAATTATCGGAAAGGTTTGAGAGTATTACAAAGTTTGACTACAGTCAAATCTAATATGCGGAGTAAATAAAAATGGAGGGCTACTACGTCCATTCGGGTTTTTAGTCCACACCATTTTTTAAATCAAAGTTAATAGCTGGACAAATAAAATTACAAGGGAGCTGGAGACAAAGTTGTGAGAAGGCTTAGAAATCAATACAAAACTTATGCTCTTAGTACCAACGTCGATCCTTCTTTGAGGAAACATTTGGTTCATAGCCAATTGTGTGATAAAATTGCACCAATGTGAAAGACGACTGCGTCTCCAACGCAACCAAGGTGAACTGATGAAGGATATCATCTTTGTGCATAACAAGCAAAGAGCACTGATGGAAGACAACTTATTTTTCATTGAAAATCGATCAGCTTCACCAGCCGACGCAACCATGAGGTGCAACCATGAGCATCGATAGGTCATCATGGTGATGCATCATCCATTTGGCATCAAGTTTGGGTGAGGCACCTATGAAGTTTGACAAATCCTCACTGTGGTCTGTTTCTTCTCAGTAATCAAGCTCGAGGAAGGAAGAACCACGTGGCAGAGGACAGTGAGGCGGAACAACAATGGCCATCCAATTTTGTGCAGTTCCACTAAAATTGAGGAAGACATGCCCGAGTATGGGGACATGCATCGCTGTTTCCAAAAATATAAAAAAGGGTTAGCAACGACATCTCAATTGTTAATAAGAATTAATGAAAAGTACACCAACAAACAGAAGCATCATAATTATCTTGATGGGAACTAAACCAGGATACCCGAGAAAAAAAGCATTTCTTCATTTAACCAGTGATAGTACTACCACCATATGGACAATGACCGCACAACCACCATGTATTTTTTTTCGAAACAACATGTATACCTCCACCAAGGCATAAATCAGGACAATTTTTTGAGTGGCATTTCCTCTATAATAGTACTACTAGTAGGTGACGTTGGACCAGCCGACGAACCCTATCTACTATGCATGGGGAGCTGGGGAGTAGTCGCATAGAAGAATACCCGCACGCAACAACCTGGGGAGCTGGACCAGTACGAGAAGTTATACCTCAGGTGGGCGAGATGTTGTTTAGGCGGGCGGGCGGGATCTGCCCACACGACGACAACGAACAAGGGCGTGGAGGATCTTCGTCCGTGCCAGCGCTGGCTCCGAGAGGACGGTGCGCATCGGCTTCCTCCGTTGCCGATGGCGACAATGTCAACGCTGCACCTCCTCACCTCCCGCAGCGGACGGGATTCGATCGGATCTGTGACCACCGGTGAGAAGAGAGATAGAGTGGACACCGTGATCTTGTTTTGATATGGAGAGGTGAGAGAGCGAGACGCGAGAAACTCTATCAAACAAGAGGCTATAATGGAGTAAAAAAATCTCTCCATAGCAGTGGTTTTAAATAGAATACACGCGTTCCCGAAAAAAAGAAACGAAAACTGGCAGACAATTTTTTAAGGGTCTGTCTAGGACACATCTAGATGTGACATAGTTATGTCACATCTAAGTTGATGTCCACTCTGTTTGTGGTCTATTTTTTTATCCTAATTTTTTTGTTTCTTGTTGCTGTACATTATATACTTGTGGGAGCTTAGATATGATATCCTTAAATAACATCTAGATGTAAATTAGACAAACTGATTTTCTAACATACCAAGAAAGAAAACTCGATCAAAAACACGCCCCCGCTTCCAGGTCGCGAGAGTCGTCGCGCACACACACACAGACATAGACATGCATATCCGTGTTTACATAAAATTCCATTTCCATCTCCATCTCCAATCATATTTGTCCAACTGGCACATTATTTACGTTGTTAATTATATACACAACAATATTAACATACAACATCTCTTGTTTGCGCACGTCCGGACCGCTGCCACGGCTGGTCCTGACCAACCCGAACCCTCTTCATCACCCGCGTGTGCTTCCCGCCCGAAACGGTCAGTGCCGCATTCATGCCCGGCCAGAGCGGAGGCGACCTCTCACTGGCGTCGGCATTGAAGCGGCGCATCGGCCGAGAGAGCGTCGCCCGCGCCGCTTCCGGGTGCACCCGGCTGCTCCGCGTTCAAAGGTCGCAATAGCCGGCTACAACATGCATGTAAAAAGTTCTTGGGAGTCCGTGCTACAGCTAGCTGTCCTTCCCGAACTCGTCAATCTCTTCCAGTAGTGCTAGTACTCCATGGCGCGGTCCATCGACAAGCAGGCGGGAAAGTTATAATATACTCTCGGTTTGCGGTGAGTGGCATGCCAAGCGACCGTGTGGGGTCGAGCCATGGAGGAGGGTGAGACACGAACATGACAGACGTGATTTAAATGTTGGTTTTGCTCGATGGCGCGATCCAACAAAATGAAACGTTGGTTTCTCTCCGTTTCCATTTTTCTCCGAAAAATAGAAACTTTCCACTCCATTTTCATTCCTATTCCAAGGTTGCCCCGTTACAACATTCCATCAAATACAAACGAAAACTAACATGCATGCTGATGCATCTCAATGATTCACAGATCATAGCCAATATTTACTTCACAACTAAAGAAAAAAGTTGTGAGAGCGTGTACGAAAGAAAAACTACTGATGGGGTCACTACGACTTAAATCCTAAACCCTAAACATGATTTAATTTCCTGGCTAGGTAGAACCTGTCGAAGGAAAGACGGCTGGCACCCTTGGATCATACGATGCTTTTGTGTAGTTCCACTAAAATCGAGCTGAGCATCCCTGATGGCAAAGATATTGAAAAAGTGTGATTATAATAATAGTACTGGCACTAGTTCATGAGACATAAACTCATCACAAGTAGAAGCCGGTAGAAGTAGAGAAAGATCAACATGGAGATGGAGCTACAACAGTGGAGCAAGTCGGCTCGAAAAGGAAGATGGACTATAACTGGGACGTCGGGCTGTAGCTAGAAGGGCGGTTGGGACGCGGCATCGACCCATACCATGGTGACCCCCGATTGGGACGCACCGACTGTGGGTTTTCTCCCTCACCGATGTCGACCGCGTCTACGCAGAACATTGTTCCCTTCCCCAAGCTGCGGAATCAGGCCCGTCGTTCTATGCTTGTGAAGAGAGCAACCTAAGCAAGCAGGCTTGTGGCTTAGGCTCCTGCTAGTGTATATATAGTGGTTTTCTTTTTCTCTTCATATCAACCATTTTATATTGCGTATGTGTTATTCAAGAGTGAAATGATGGTTGCTTCTTCCGACTAACTTATTGTGTGATTTGACTGCTCGTTAGTGGCCCCTACACGTACTCCCCCTACGTGTATGCAATAGTCACACGTACACATGGACACAAAAACGCGCGCGACGCCCTAATGCATGCATGTCCGAGCACACGACGGAACACACACGGTCACGCTCAAGTGCTCAACCTACACGTGCATGCACACACATACTCAGTCAGGGTGAGCTAGTGACCGTATGAACACCAGAAAATATATATATTGAGCGCAATGAGCGTATTATGAAGTCCAATGACCAGTGTCTTGGCTGATCGTCCTAAGAATGCTTATATATGAATAAAGCTCTCTCATTTACCCGCAAAAAAGATTAAACCATATTAAGCGGAAAGGAGGGAGTATGGACTAGCACTACTTTTTGGTGTGTCCCATCAACTCGCAGAACAAGGAGAAGCTTGCAGGACAAGGTGAAGTTCGCTTACACCTTTTGACTAATGCAACCTATCCTCGGTGGACATGCATCAGTCCATTCGGTGTCAGATTGTCAGAGGCATACACTGTAGTACCCAACATGCAGAGTACCATCATTGTTCGACTTCACGAAGAGGCAAAGAGCCAAGCGCAGTAGTACGAGTAGTACTACTACTAGAACCACATGGTGGAGCGTCTGTAGTCTTTTTTATCTCTGATAAAGTACACGTTTATTCCGGAGAAGGGCGGAAAACGGCAGCCCAACATGTAATGAATGATATCGATCAACCAACCATGCTCGAATATATCTTGGCCTCCATGCGAGCCCGTCTGTGTGTTCTCGCTCCTCGTCTCTCTCAAGGAACGGCGGGTTGGCTCTTTGCCGTCAATTGAGATCGGTTTGCTCACACTCCTGTCCCACATGTTAGTGATATGCCAAGAGGAGGTGCGTTGACCGATTGGCCATACGCGTACTTGGTTTTGCACCTTCATACTATTCCTCCCTCCGTCACAGTTTACCTGGCGCGCTTCATTATGATGCATTTCTCTCAATGCATTTCCAGCACCAGAGAGACTTTAGATGCGTTTGGTTTAATGCTCAATTAATTAGGGCGTGGTAATCGCAATCAAGTCCACAATTTTCTCTCCATGTACTCTGTACTACTACGGAGTGGAGTAAGTGTATGCATGTGTGTACCCGGGGTGGAAGCACTGCATGCATGTGTGTACGCATTATTCCCTCTAGTAATAGACGCCGTGCTATAACTACCAATGCTATTTTTCAGGCCGATCGCTAATCACCTTGGTCCCATAGATTTTTTTTCTTTTTTCTGAAGCGTGCTGTATAAACAGTGACGGATGGAGTAGTATGAGTGGATTCAAAGAAGAGCATATTGATGGTTGCTTCTTCAGAGCAACTTACAGTGGGAAAGGTGGGGCTTATGATTTGACTGCTCATTACTCACTATTAATGCAGCGCAACGACCAGGCTGAGTCTCCCATGCGGTTGTGCACTACCCCCTCAGTTCTTAAATATACTCCGGAGTATTTGTCTTTCTAGAGATTTCAACGAGTGACTACTCAAATATTTGTCTTTTTAGAGATTTCAAATGGACTGGCACATACATATGTATATAGACATATTTTAGAGTGTAGATTCACTCATTTTGCTCTGTATGTAGTCACTTGTTGAAATCTCTAGAAAGATGAATAGAATATTTAGGAACGGAGGGAGTACACATACGAAGCAAAATGAGTGAATCTACACTCTAAAATATGCCCGCTTGAAATTTAGAAAAAGACAAATATTTAGGAACGAAGGAGTATAATTTTGTGCATGGCACATGGACCCGGATGATGAAGAGGCTTCTGGCAATGCTATCAAGCTTCCATCATTTGTTTACATAATTGATGTACTGTACAAATAATTTTCCAGCGACATGAAATTGTACAATGGTGTGAGCTTTCAGCTTTTGTTTCGCGTGTCTGGCCATCGATGCTCTTTCGGAAACAATAAAAAACTAACTTCCTTGATAATGCATGTCAATTATTAGCAGATCAGAGCTAATAATTACATCACAACTGAAAAGAAAGTTGTGAGAAGGTGTTAAATTAAAATCGATCCATGCTTTCATTGGCAGCAACGTCCCCCCAGCTCTGTCTAAATCAATAAAGCATGTTGGGAAAAAAGTAGCTGTCTGGAGCATGCAACATTCCGATCATTTTGTGCAGTTCCACTAAAATAGAGCTGAGCGTCCCTGTTCCAAATATATTAAGTGTGATTACGATAATAGTGGACTGCTGATGAAACAATAAACACACAAATAGAAGCCGGTCACCTTTGCAGTCTCTCTTAAGACTAACTAGTTGGAGAAGATTAGGCTCGGAGTTGGATGAGGAGGATAGAGCAAAACCAATCTCCCTTTGTGCAGTCGCACTGAAATGTAGAGACGTTGCCCGTGTGACATTTTAGTACAACTGCACAAAACACTCTTAAGAAAAAAGTGATTTGTGCAGTTCACCAAAAGGTCGCCACAGCAACGAGGTAAAATGGATAGCCCTGTTTGCAAAAAAGAGGTAGAAAGGAAACAATTATTGGCCAATAACAGTTGATGACACATGCGACAACAAAAAAGAAGCATATTCCTTGTCCTAAGGGAAGATAACAACACGGTTGTGTTTGTCTAAAACAGTGTGAGGACGAGAATGCAATATGGAAAGTACGCCGGACGAGCTACGTTTTGGGCAAAGAACTATGGAAGATCCACATGCAACGACGTAGGAAGACGGGCAGTGGAGCAAGGCCGGAGGTGATACCTGGAGGTCGTCGGGATGTAACTAGGTTAGCGGCAGCGGGCGGAATCTGCGAGCAGGTGGCATAGGCCCTGCCGCGCTGGAGCTTGGTCAGAGAGAACGGCGTGTACCGCAGATCGGGACGTGCTGCCTTGGCACCGTCGAATGGAGAAACGATACACTTCCTCCCTTTCCCCCGGCGGCCGGGATGCGGCCGGATTAGTGACCAACGATGAGAGAGAGAGAGAGAGAGGCCACCGCACTCCCTTTCCCCCGGCGGACGGGATGCGGCTGGATCAGTGACCAACGGTGAGAGAAAGAGAGGCCACCACAAGCTTGTGTGAGATACTCTGAAGAGCGACAAACCAGGCAGGCAAGCTCCATTGTATATACTGAGCGGACTACCTTTTTCTCCATAAAAATCGTTTTATATTTTGTGTACGTACCATTGAGCGCTATAACTTTATTTAAAATAACGCGGCAACACGTCAAGTTGAACTTTGTTTCGTGCACGCGTGGTACACGACCTCCCTAGGTAAACAACCGCTACATGCGTTCAAATTAGCATGTGGGCTGCCATTTCGTAAAGAAATGAGCTCCATCGTGTACCCACGCGGGTGTGGCTGGGCACGAAGCGTGAGTACATGCACGGTGCACCTATTCTCTTCTTTTATACGTACACCACCTACGTGGGGTTGTGTGAGAGAGATACAAACCTAGAGAGATATAGTGTGTGGGTTCTTGAGAGTTTTTTTTTGGGGGGGGGGTCAATCAAAAAATGTAACATATGCAATGTGTGTGAAATAGAGTCCTGGATATAACATATATATAGAGGGGGCGATCCACGAGAAGAGAGTGGAGGTATCATCGGCTTGAGGTGTCCATAGAATCGAAGAGAGGGATGATGTGTGTGTGTGCGCGCGCGCGATCGATAAAGAGTGCCATCGAATTTGTGTGTGCCCACGTCAAAGATATAGAGTGGCTGGCCTACTGGAACGTGAGAGGGGACATGTGCAATTTGTCTCTATGGCATGGATACCTACCTGCAGCGCTCGACTATCGGTGTGTGGTGGGGGAAGAGGGAGGCCCAAATAACTATAGAGGTACAATGGCTGGTATATGTGTGGAGGAGGAGAGAGGCCTACCTCATGTATTAAGGAGATCGATCTGCCTCATGTATTAAGGGAGATCGATCGACATCCATGCATATGTGCAGGAGAGGAATAAGGTTGGGAGAGAGACAGAGCTAGAGTGTTGGAGGGGGTGGTAGTGGAGTTGCTTCTAACAAATGGTGGGATAGGCTTGCTAGACAGACGGGGGGCACGCCCGCAATATCAATAAGAGAGGAGATGGCTGCTTGT